>NC_057801.1:100273494-100274003 GCF_018294505.1 Triticum aestivum
GCGGCGAAGTGGGTCGGGGCAGCAACGGGGGCGGCGGCGCAGTGGATCGACGCAGTGGGTGGGGGGGATGAGAGAGATGTGACCGATTGGGGTAAGGGGATCAGGGATTTTAGTGGGGGGAGAGTTTGCAATGGCGCACCTCCTAGCGGTGCGCCATTAGTAGCGTTTTTTTGATAGCAATGGCGCACCTCCTGGCAGTGTGCCATTAGTAACCTTTTTTTTGGATAGCAATGGCGCACCTCCTAGCGGTGCGCCATTAGTAAAACTTTTTTTTGGATTTTTAGTTGCATACATTTGTGAATTGGTAAAACATCTAGGAAGTATTACACTTATGATTGCTTCTTTAGTATTCCGGTTGAAGAAGAGGATCGTGGCGTCGATGCAGTGGCGATCCCGGCCGACCCGTTGGCGTACTCGATGTAGATGGGGGAGGCACGGCTCCTGGAGTGGACGGAGGGGGCCACGGAGGGTTCGGCCGGCTGGGAGGGCCGCGACGGAGGGCCGACAGC
>NC_057801.1:100274558-100289722 GCF_018294505.1 Triticum aestivum
GTTCGGGGGAACCGATCGAGCGGACATGGGAGGGTGCGGGGGGTCATTGGCGGAAGTGGAGTGGGGGAGGGTGCGGGGGGTTGTCGGCAGCGGTGGAGTGGGGGAGGGTGTGAGGGGTCGTCGGCGGCGAGGGGGATCTGGCGAGGGAGGATAGCGATCGAGATGGAGGGGATCTGGCGCGGGGGGCGAGGGGAAAGGGATAGAGGGGGAAGGTTAGCAATGGCGCACCGCCCAGGGGTGCGCCATAAGTATATCCATAGCAATGGCGCAACACCGATGGGTGCGCCATAAGTAACCTTTCTTTTATTTTTAGTTGCGTCTAATAATTTTTGAGAAAATGACGATCAAATTTGAAAACATTTATGAATGTGAAAAAATATGATCAAATTTGTTATTTGAAAGTATTCATGAATATGAAAAAATATCATCAAATTCGTTATTTGAAAATATCATCAAATTTGTTATTTGAAAATATTTGAAAAAATATCATAAAAATATTCATGAATTCAAAAAGTGCCCATGAAATTTAAAAATAATCATGAGTTCAAAAAATATTAACAAATTCAATACTTTTTGTGAGTTAGAAATTCAATACCATAATAAACATAAATAAATATTCATGAGGACACTAGAACAAAAGAAATATCATTTCAATATGTCGAAATACAATCGAGAAATGAAGGCTACAATTTAAATACAATCGATCTTAGCTAGCTATCTGTTCACAATCTTCTTACCCTTATTTTTCGCAAATGGAGTTCTTCTCTTAAACGGACGTCCTTTAGGTAGGGTGGTCCTGCTTCTTCTTGTGGTGTATGCTGGTACTTCATCGTCGTCGTCATGCTCCATCTTTGGGTCACCGTACTTGTCGAAGTCTTGCTCATTGGCAACTCCATCCATTCCGATGATCTTCCTTTTGCCTCTCCTCATGACAACACGACTGGGCTTTGACGGGTCAGTAATGAAGAAGCATTGTTCCACTTGGGAAACCAGTACCCATGGCTCATTTTTCGCGGTGACGTTGGCGCGCGCGGTCTTGGATTTGGCTCCGGGTATAACCATGGTGGTGAAATATCGGTCTTCTTTTAGGACGCTCTTGGCCCATCTGACACGGAACATCGAGATCTTCTCTCCAGCGTAGCTCTGCTCCCAGATCTCCTCGATCCTTCCGTAGTATCTGTCCTTGTCGTTACCGGTGTAGGAGTCCATCGTTACCCCGGAGTTCTGATAACCATCGCTCTTCATGTCCTTTCCCTCGGTGTAGAATGTGTAGCCGTTGATATTGTTCGCCTCATACGTCATCAGGTTATGCTCGGCGCCCTGTGACAAGGAGAATATGAGTTGTTCTTCCGTGGAAGAATCCTCATGTAAAGGGTACGACAGAACCTTCTCCTTGAACCAACGCGTGAAACATGAGTTGTGCTCTTTGATTATATCTCCGTCCATCCTCTGTTGGCCTCGGTCATTGTACTTCTTCTCAATAAAGGATTTGTGCTCTACCACCCAAGGATCGACCACGTCTATGTGTTGTAGCGTGACTAGGTTTGCTCTTTCAATGTCGGCTAGTCGACCCTCGAAGTCGACATGCATTTTGCGGCGACCCTCACGATGACCCCATCCAGCGAGCCTGCCGAGGTGCCTGTTGACGGGCAGACCAACGGGGTTCTCGATGCCTAGATAATTCATGCAGTAGGAGATGCACTCTTCGATCAGATAGCCCCTGGCTATGCTTCCCTCTGGACGTGACATGTTGCGAACGTATCCTTTGATGACAACATTCATCCTTTCAAACGGCATCATGCTGTGCAGGAACGTCAGCCCGAGTTGGATGATATCTTTCACGATATGGACCAGCAGATGCACCATAATGTCGAAGAATGCGGGCGGGAAGTACATCTCAAGCTCGCATAGTATCACCACGATTTCTTCATGTAGCCTTCTGAGTTGCCTCACGCCAACCGACTTCCAAGAGATCACGTCAAAAAAGTTGCATAGGCCAAATAGCGTTTCACGGACGTGTGCGTCTGTGATCCCATGGAGTGCAACTGGAAGTATTTGCGTCATCAGCACGTGACAGTCGTGAGACTTCATCCCGCTGAACTTCTGCTTCACTGAGTCTAGGTATCTGCTTATCTTCCCTGCGTAACCGTAAGGAAGTTTTACTCCTACGAGGAAGGTGAAAAACTGCTCGATCTCCTCCTGACTTAGAGTGAAGCACGCGGGAGGGAAGTCATTTCCGGTCTTCTTGGCCTTTTTGCCTTTGCGACGACTTTCCGTGTCCTGCTTCGCCTCATCATCATCATCATCATTAGCATGAAGCTCCTCCGTGATGCCCATTGATTTCAAGTATGCCCTTGCTTTCGGCCCATCTTTAGTCCTCTCTGGCATGTTGAGCAGGGTACCAAGCAGACTCTCGCACACGTTCTTCGTGATATGTATGACATCAAGGCTGTGAGGCACACGGTGGATCTTCCAGTACGACAAGTCCCAAAAAACAGACCTCGTTTTCCATACCTTCAGCAGCGGCTCTGGCGCCTTTCGCTTCTTTCCCGGCTCTGGGGCCTTTTGCTTCTTTCCCGGCAGTG
The DNA here is from genome assembly GCF_018294505.1 of Triticum aestivum. Taxonomy (NCBI): domain Eukaryota; kingdom Viridiplantae; phylum Streptophyta; class Magnoliopsida; order Poales; family Poaceae; genus Triticum; species Triticum aestivum. The sequence continues at coordinate 100,277,144 of NC_057801.1, forward strand.
GGCAATATTCACTACTGGAATCTGGCACTTTGCCATCTGCCATGGCAGATGGCAAAGGCATGTTCGGCGGATGGCGAAGGCTTTGCCATCTGCCAGTGGATGGCAAACAGTTCGTCTGAAACCCTGCCGGTAAAGGCTTCTTTGCCATCTGCTGGCTGATGGCAAAGAGCCTGTGGCTTTGCCATCTGCTGGCTGATGGCAAAGAGCCTGTGGCTTTGTCATCTGCTGGCAGATGGCAAAGCCTCTTAACGGGGTTAACTCCGTTAGAGGTTAACGACATACTTTGCCATCTGCTGGCAGATGGCAAAGGCTGCAGGCTCTTTGCCGTCTGCCAGCAGATGGCAAAGGCTGCAGGCTCTTTGCCATGTGCCAGCAGATGGCAAAGTGACTATATTGCCCCATTTAATTTTGTTTTTTCTTATATCAATTCATTTTCACAGAAATCAAACACAAATATATTTATATGACCAATATAGCATATTCAACACATATTACCAATAGTCATGAACACATATTACCAATAGTCATGAACACATATGTATCCAACACATGTTACCAATAGTAGCAAGTTTCATCCGTACATATACATAGTTTCATCAATATTAGACAGTTTCATCCATAGGTAGCAAGTTTCACAAGGTCAAAACAAAAACTAAATACAAGCACTCCATCAACCCAAGCTTCCGTGATCTTAAGCAAATCTGTAAAATGGGAAAGAAGAAAGTTAGAAGAAGAAGACTAGAAGAAGATTATTATGATGCAACTAAAATGCGAAGATTATTATGATGTAACTTATATCTGTAAAATAGGTCATTTTGGAGCTAAGTATGGTTATTATGTCATTTTTTAGCTAGCTAAGCATACTAAGTCATTTTGGTGTAAAACATGCTAAGGTCATTCTAGAGCTAATTAAGTAAGTTTATTATGTCATTTTGGAGCTAGATAAGCATGTGAAGTCATCTAGGAGCTAAAATATGTCATTTCTTAAGCATATTATGTCATTTTAGAGTTAGCTAAGCATATTAAGTCATTTTGGAGGAAAAGATGCTAAGTATAGGTCATTTTAGAGCTATCCTAGGTTAAATAGGTCATTTTGGAGCTAATTAAGCTTATTATTTAATTTTTGAGCTAGCTAAGCATATTAAGTCATTTTGGAGGGAAAAAATGCTAAGTATAGGTCATTTTAGAGCTAGCCTGGGTTGAATAGGTCATTTTGAAGCTAAGTAAGGTTATTATGTCATTTTGGAGCTAGCTAAGCATATGAAGTCATTCAGGACCTAAAATATGTCATTTCTTAAGCATACTATATCATTTTAGAGCTAGCTAAGCATATTAAGTCTTTTTTGAGGAAAAGATGCTAAGTATAGGTCATTTTAGAGCTATCCTAGGTTAAATAGGTCATTTTTATGCTAGCTAAGCATATTAAGTCATTTTGGAGGAAAAATGCTAAGTATAGGTCATTTTAGAGCTATCCTAGGTTAAATATGTCATTTTGGAGCTAATTAAGCTTATAATGTCATTTTGGAGCTAGCTAAGCATGTGAAGTCATTTAGGAGCTAAACTATGTCATTTCTTAAGCATATTATGTCATTTTAGAGCTAGGTAAGCATATTAACTAATTTTGGAGGAAAAGATTCTAAGTATAGGTCATTTTGAAGCTAGCTAAGCATATTAAGTCATTTTGGAGGAAAAAATGCTAACTATAGGTCATTTTAGAGCGATCCTAGGTGAAATAGGTCATTTTGGAGCTAATTAAGCTTATTATGTAATTTTTGAGCTAGCTAAGCATATTAAGTCATTTTGGAGGAAAAAATGCTAAGTATAGGTCATTTTAGAGCTAGCCTAGGTTGAATAGGTCATTTTGGAGCTAGCTAAGCATATGAAGTCATTTAGGACCTAAAATATGTCATTTCTTAAGCATATTATATCATTTTAGAGCTATCCTAGGTTAAATATGTCATTTTGGAGCTAATTAAGCTTATTATGTCATTTTTGAGCTAGCTAAGCATATTGAGTCATTTTGGAGGAAAAAATGCTAAGTATATGATTATGTCACTAGTATCCATATGGCAGAGAACCCGGGCCGACATGACTAGTCATAGAACCAAGGTGGCACAAACGTACAGGGACAGGCATACATGACCCAGCAATGCACGTGTCGGTCATCAGCGAGTGCAACCAAGTCGTAGCAAGCTACAAGGACTTCGGTGATACACCGCGTGACATTTCCCAGTAGGGACAGACACAGGAGCAAAGAAGGACACATGCCGGTCAATCCATGTGTTCCGGAGCAGTAGCGAACTACCATGGCTCAGTGGAAGCGCTAGGAGGCATTTCCCTATATGGAAGGCTACCAAAGGCACACGACTAGGTGTCGAATCCCACACATACAATGCATTTCAAACATACACACATTATGCACGATATGTCTAGATATATACAACATGGCATCACAACAAAACTCTATTAAGCAAAACACTTGGGACACTTACCATCATCACGGAGGTGTAGGTGTAGGACCGGTCGCGCCAGTGGCAGACGGAGAAGGATCGGTCGATGCTTGTCGGGAGTTACGCTGCACCAAAGATTATTTCCAATGTATCGTTACCATGATGCAACTCAAATGTGAAGACTAGTAACTAATGACCGTTCAAATGAAACTCACCGTGCCCGCCAGAGCAATGACTGGCATCGGCGGAGGGGTCTGGCCGTTCTTCTCGCACATGGATTGCACATTTGGTTTTGACGAGTCAGTCATATTAGTTACTACTGAAAGGAACATTGCGTGCATGATTTAGCTAATATGCAGAAGAAACTTACCATGAAGAGCTCGTACATGGCCCGGTTAGCCAAGTTGTTCCAGTTCCTCTCCTCCTCCAACAGCCTAGCCGTCCTCTCCTCATTCTCCCTGTCCCTCTCCGCCGCCTACCGGTCCCTCTCCGCCAACTGCCGGTCCCTCTCCTCAAAAGCAGCCTGGGTCTTCACTCTCTCTGCCTCAATAGCAGCCTGCAACACCACTCGTTAGCATTGTAATCATCAACGGCCGCAAACACAATGTAATGGAGGAAAGGCTACTGAGTCTGTATAATTAACAAACCTGGAATTCGTTTTCCACTGGTCGTAAACGAGGCGGTATCTCAGGATCAGAGCTGGTCTGGCGCTTCTTGATCTGCGGGAGAGTGCTACTACAACGTATCAGTCCATTACCAATGCCTAACAAGCCATGGGACCTCCCGCCACAAGATATCATCACCAGCTCTGGATCAAGAGGCCGGCTCGGGTTAAAGTCCGGCCCTTTCCTCGCCTTCCCCTGCTTAACGTACTGCACCATCTTGTGGTGGGAGGCCTCGTTGCAGAAGTTCTTTGCATTTTCGAGGTCAGACTCAGAGAATGCCTTGGCCATCTTGTACGGTGCAATATTGGACATGCCATAGAGGTCAAACAGCTCTGGCACTGGAGCCTTGTTGTGTTTTGACTAAAAGAGAGGAACAGAGTATTAGTTAAGGACTCAAGCTAGCACAAAGAATGAATTTGCATGAATCATGAAGCAAACCACACATACCCAGTTTTTCCCGTACCCATGTAGGTCGACACTGCCTAGATGGTGTGGCACACCTTTCATTTTGAAACGCTTCTCCTTTGCTATGTTGTGGGCGACGCGCCATTGGGGAGAGCACCACTCATCCACCAACACCTCCCAGCAGTCCATCTTGTCCGCACACCATCTCGGAGGCACCTAAGTTAAGCAAGAGAAATTTGAGCGCTATGCCTACGAATCAAATCAAGGAAACTAAGTACAAGGCCTTAAGAATAGGTAATTACCTTCATGTACTTCTCCTTACTCAGATACTTGTCCCGGCACTTCTCTTTTCTCCTCCTAATACCAGTCTGTGCTAAGTAGTCTCGAACAGCCTGCGTCCGAGCCTCGTGCCGAAAGTTTCCAAGTAGGCGCCTGCACTCGGAGTCGATAACCCGAGCCGCGGCCTCCTCCTGTCCCTCAGCACACCTATAGAAGGTCTGCAATCAAACAAGAAAACACGGATTAGAAGGTCTGCAATCAAACAAGAAAACACATGTAGAAGGTATGCAATCAAAGAAGAAAACACAACGTAAATGGCAAAGGAGAAATTACCCAAAACGTGGCGATCACAATGTCGGCCACCGTGTCGCACTCGACATCGCCGACCCTATGCTCCGGCGGGGCCGGGGCAGTCAAGTAGTGCTCCCAGGTCATTCCTAGCTCTGGAACCCGGCCCTCACCGGGCAACATGACCCACCCCGGGAAGCACTGGCGACAAATCACACCAAGGACAGTGTTGGGCCTGCGGACACAATCTTCGTGTGTCCAAGAACTGCAGTATGACAAGGCCAACACATTAGATATTCGAAGAAACGTCAAGGCAAAAGGTTAAAAAAAGAGTAAATGCACTTACTTCTCCCCGTTAGGCGCAATCAACCACCTCTGGTCGGGGGTCGCCGGGGTGGGCGGGAGCTTTGTACAACCACGCTGGTAGACTTTGCGCCCCTCAACCCACTCACCCTCGCTATAGCTATCAGGACTATAGTGTCCACCCTGAACACAACCATGTGCACTCGACTCCGTCCAGTCCTCCCATGGGCTCGGCTCCGACTCAACGTGACCCCATCTGAGCTCCGGAGTCTCGTGGGGCGAAGACTCGGCAGCCCGAGGCTCGGCGGCCCGAGGCTCGTCGTCGGCCCGAGGCTCGTCGGCCGTAGGCGCGTCTGCCATAGACGGGTCCACCTCAGATGGCTCGATCTCAGACGGAGCAGCCCTGTGGTCGGGTGACTCAGCTGGGGGTGGCGGCGAGGAAGGCGTAGCAGCCTTCCTACCTCTCCCGACGCCACGTCCACCTCTAGCAGCCTTCTCCTTCTTCTTACCCCCTCGACCTCTCCCGGCCGAAGAAGAAGCGACCGTCGCTGGACTCTGCAAACTGAGATCTAGCGCTCTCCAGAGGCTATGGGGGGGAATGGAACTACCCCTCCCACCACGCGCCGAGGTAGGAGCCCCGGAGCGCTCTCGACCCGCGCCCACCATCTGTCAACACCTGGAATGACAAAGAGTAAACGAAATTAGTACAACATAAAAAAATGAATACTTGACATGAACAATAATATGTATATAAATTCATTTTAGAGGAATAAATGATAAGTATAGCTCATTTTAGAGCTATCCTAGGTTAAAGTTATTTTTGAGCTAATTAAGGTTGTTATGTCATTTTTGAGCTAGCTAAGCATACAAATTCATTTTGGAGGAATAAATGCTAAGTATAGCTCATTTTAGAGCTAGCTAGGTTAAAACTTGAACTAATTAATAATATATATGTATATAATAATAATGGAATACCTGACATGAACTATAATATTAATCTTCATCGTCATCATTAATAAATGCATCATCATCGTCTGTATATGCTTCGGGGTCAATAAATGCATCATCCTCATCACTATCAGTAATGACGTGCTCATCATCATCATCATCAATAAATTCATCAACATCTGGAAGGCCTCCTGCATGTAATCGGTTAAGCATTGACAGGTCATCTGCAGCAGTAACCTCTTCTTGTTCCGGCTCTTCTTGTTCCTGCTCAGGCTCGGATTCACTGCCGCTGTCTACTTGAATGTTATGAGGTGAGCGGTTCTTGAAACGTTTTTTGGAAAGACATGTTTCTTGGAACAATTCTCCTTCATATGTGTCTGGATTAATGTGAGGTTCATAATCCTCTTCATTGGGGGGAGGTGGTCTAACACGTGGCGGCACTTCATAAACGACATCCCAACCATCAAGATTTGGATCACTTTGGCAGGCCCACGGTAGATAGAAAACTTGGGTTGCCTATTGAGCCGTAATATAGACATCGGGAACATCCAAATGGGTGCTTTGTTTGATTTCGACTAGCCCTAGATGTTCATGAGTCCATCTAGTCTCTTTCGGCTGGAACCAATGACATTTGAAGACTACGACGTTCGGTGGGTTTGCACCATAGAATAGAAGTCCATAAATTGCTTCAACTCTTCCATAATACTCGGTATCTCCTTCGCCGATAGCAGAGACACAACAATTTGCAGATTTTCGGCCGGCCATAGATAGCTCTTTGCCATAGGTACGAAAGCGATACCCGTTGATGTCGTATTTGTCAAATGAATGGACCTTATAGTCAAAACCATTAGCGACTTGTCTCAATTCGGCGTCCATAGACTCTGAACTAGCCTACAAGTTTAATACGAAAGGATTGTTGCATTAGCCAGAAATTAGAAGAAGAAATGAAATGGTCTAATGGAAATTACCGTTTGTTTGAACCAAGAGATGAAACCAGGATATCCGCCTCCATGCATTGCCAGAAGCTCATACTCTTCAACGGAATCCTTTTGGATAACCGCTCCATACGAGAATTTGGCGACGTATCGACTGTATCAAATATCCAGGAATAAGAGCAGTTCAAATGAAGTAGAGGTTGCGAAACAATGTACTGAGAACTTACTCGATGTACGGATGCACTTCTGTTAGATTGTTCAAGATATACAACGTAATGGTCCACCATTCGTCGTTATCCAACAATAAGGGAGTATAAGCACCGGCTGGTGTGAGCTTCCCTTTGAATAGGCTGAGGTTGGATCCACCCTTTTTAGGGTCGCCAACATTGTACCGAGGATTCGGATTATGCAAATGACGATTTTTGGCTTTGTAGTGTGCTGTCACGAAGTTTGCCGCCTCCTCAGTAATGAATGCCTCGGCCATCGATGCTTCAATTCGACGTTTATTTTTACATTTTGCTCGAACCGTCTTCTGCATCCTCTCAGTTGCGTAGCACCAACGGTTCTGCACGGGCCCCCCCAATCATGCCTCGGTCGGGAGATGCAAAATCAAATGCTGCATTGGATTAAAGAAGCCAGGTGGAAAGATCTTCTCCAACTTGCAGATCAACTCCGGCGCCAACTCTTCCATTTCTTCTAGCAAGCCAGGCGATAATTCTTTCGCACATAGAACACGGAAGAAATAGCTCAGCTCTGCCAGTACTAGCCATTCATCCTCAGGGATAAAGCCACGCAACATCACCGGCATTACCCGCTCAAGCCATATGTGCCAATCATGACTCTTGAGACCAAATATTTTCAATTTTTCAAGGCTCGCTCCCCTCTTTAGATTCGATGCATACCCATCGGGGAACATCAACTCCTTTTTCACCCACAGGAGTATTTCCCTCATAACCGGCCTTCCAAGATTGAACCATGCCTTTGGCTTCGCCCAGTTCTTCTTTCCTTTTGGTTGTTTCATGTTTTGTAGCGGTCTATCACATAGAGCCTCCTGATAGACTCTGGCCTTAGGATTATCCTTCGTTTTCCCCTCTATGCCGAACAATGTACCAAAGAGGGCCTCGCCGACATTCTTTTTAGTGTGCATCACGTTGATGTTGTGTGGGCAAAGGAGGTCTTTGAAGTACGGCAGATCCCACAAGCATATCTTGTGGGTCCAGGCGTGTTCCGTATTATACCCCTTGAAATACCTTGGACGCTCTGGATCCGGCTCGAGAGCGTTTAACTGATCCACGGTTTGTTGGCCTGTCAATGCAGGTGGTGCAGAGTTTTTGACATCTCTACTTTTGATGAAGTTCTTGTCTTTTCTGATCTTATGGTGAGGTTCCAGGAACTGTCTATGCATGTCGAAGCAAGAAAACTTGCCACCCGCCTGCAGCCGACGAAACTCAAGAGCTGCCTTGCATGTGGGGCACGGGAACCTTCCATGCACACACCAGCCAACGAATAGCGCATACACCGGCAAGTCATCCATCGAGTACATGTACCACACACGCATTAGGAAGTTTTTTTGTAGCGGCGTCGTATGTCTTGATCCCGTTATCCCAAGCTTCTTGAAGTTCATCCTTAAGCGGCTGCATGTACACATTCATATTCTTCCCCGGATAGTTGGGCCCCGGAATTATCAACGTCAGGAAAATGTTCTTTCTTTGCATAATCTGTCATGGGGGGAGATTGAGTGGAATGACAAGTACAGGCCAACAACTATATTGGGCTGCCATCATACCAAACACATTGAACCCATCCGTGCTGACGGCTACTCGAGGATTCCTTGGATCTGCCGCTTTTTCATCATGCAATGCATCGAAGTGTTTCCATGCAGCACCATCCGATGTGTGTACCATCATCAGATTCCCATCTGCATCCCGTTCGGTTCTTTTGCCCAATTTGTGCCATGTCATCTGTCTGGCCGTCTCTTCGACCATGAATAGACGTTGAAGTCTTGGTATGATTGGCATATACTGAAGAACGTTAATGGGGATTTTGGTTTGACTCTTCTCACCCATACCGTTGTCTACCTCAACATACCTGGAAGACTTGCAAATGGGACAATAGTTCAAGTCCGCATACTGGAGCCTAAATAAGGCACATCCGTTCTCACAGGCATCTATCTTCTCATAGGGCATCTTAAGTACACAGAGGATTTTGTCCGACTGGTACAGGTTTGCAGGCATTATATGGCCTTTGGGTAGAAAGCGTCCAAATAGTGTCACTATCGCGTCATAGCATTCTCTGCCCAAGTTGAATTGAGCCTTTAGAGCCATTACTTGTGCGATGGCATCCAGCTGACAAAGCTCGGTGTGCTCATGGAGAGGACGCTTCGAAGACTCCAACATATCATTGAAGGCCTTCGAAGACTCATCGTCCGAATCCCGAGCATCATCAAAGTCTTGCACCATGTCTTCCATCCCGGTACCATGCTCGTCGGTGCGACGACGGCCCTCCTCAGCTCTGGAATGTTGGGCAGACTCACCATGAAATGTCCACATCGTATAACCGGGCGTAAAACCCCACTTCTGCAGGTGTTTGATCATTTCAAACTCTAACATCTTACGATAGTTATCGCACTCGAAACAGGGGCACCAGGTTGTTTTCTGTCCATTTGCAAATGCGGCTCTGATAAACCCCTTGGTTTTTGTCATCCATTCAGGGGTCGTGTCTTTCTGACTAGGGTGACCGGTGTACATCCACGCACGATCACTCATCTTGCCTAGCTACTGGGCACACAAGAAATACATACATAACTCAGCAAACCATATTCATCAGTTAATAGAGTTTCTCAGTTTTATTAGGTCCATGCAATCTAGACGCTAATAGGTAAAGATAGGTCCTAATCCCACCCGAGTATGTGTAGATTGGGTTCGTTTTCCCATGCTCTGCTCCGGATCCGACACAAAATTTCGGCAGCACCTCCCCGCTGTTCTCCTGATACACGTCTTGGCAATAAGCAGAGAGGATGTGTACCCGGAGAACAACAGAGAGGCACTGACAAAATTCTGCATCAGATCCGGAGCAGAGCATATGGGAAAACGAACCCAATCTACACATACTCGGGCTGTCCATGGATAACGTTGGACAATTCGAAAGAATTACGGTTATAAATATGCAAATGAATGCATATTTATAGATGTAACCCTTTCGAACGGGAGACGCATAGTGGTCACGCATACTAATGATTGAATACACCTATAGCTAGCAAGTTTCATTGCCACGAAGACCGGAACAGAGCAAATGAAGGGGGAGAGGAGGAGATGTCATTTGTGCTCACCCACGAATGCAGGGGCAGAGCTCGTCGAATGCACGGGGAGGTCGTTGAACACCAGACCCTCACAGCGATGAAACAACTGCACATTTAAATCCACCCGATCAATGCAAATATATATGATGTTTTTCATAACAAAATTGGAAAATATATGACCTAACTCATAATTCACAAATAAATAGGGAGTGCCTATTTAGTACTTGATTGTTTTCCAATTCGGTATCATTCACATTTCCTGACAAATAAATAGAGGATTGTGCATGGAGTTGTTTTTCTAGCGTGCTCAGTTTTTTTAAAAGAGGTCTGGGGTTCTTTTTTTAAAACAGAGAAAAAACTACGGGTGCGTTTGGGAGCAAAGTATTTTTGCTGGTTTTTAGGAATACTTTGGTTTTTAAGAAAAACTTTGGTATTAAATACTTTGAAGTGTTTGGCTCAAAAAATTAGGCTCCGTTTGGAAGTAATGTTTTTATAAAACCTTAGTATTCCGATACTACAATTTTTTATACCAACGACAATGTATACTGTAGTTTATGAAAACAACAATTTTTCAAAGTATTGTGGAAACAATGGCAGGCAATCAAAGTATACATCGTTGTAATAGGTCCCAACCTCTTTGTTGTGTTTCTCAGTTTTTTAAAAAGAGGTCCCAACCTCTTTTTTTAATACTGCAAAAATACTACAGTTTTGTGGATACTGCAGTTTATAATACTACAATTTTAACTAGAGCCAAACACCTCAAAGTATTTAAAACCATAGTATTTTAAAATACTGTAGTATTCTTGAAATACTTCAAAAATACTTTGCAACCAAACACAGCCAGGCTATGTTTGATAGTAAAGTATTGTAAAAACCAAAGTATCAGAAACCAAAGCTCATTGCAAATAAAACTATGATAATCTCAAAAACTGTAGTATTCTTAAAATACTTAGGCTTAGTTTGGCAACAAAGTTTTTACAAAACTGCTGTAATTGAAAACCATAGTATTCCAATCGGTAGGCAAGTAATACTGCAGTTTTCTAAAACCAACGTTTTTCTCAGTTTTTACACGTGTTTGGCTGGTGCTGTTTTACCTAAGTTTTGACCAAGTATTTAGCATGCATGATTGAGTATTTAGCGGCTGCTAACGGCGGCGCCATGCACACGTCCGCCCGTACTAGATGCTCGAATCTGTAGAATGTGTCTACCCCTGCTGCATCTACATGCATGTCACCTAACCTCGCCAAGTAAAAGATGATGTACCTACTCAACAGGACTACAATTAGATGCTGAGCTAACTAGACAAGTGCAAGAAATAGATCAATCAGCCGGCCTTCAATGGCACGATTAATTTAACCAGGACGTACATCATTGTTCATTAATCAACTAGATTAAAGCAATACAATCTTAGGAGTGTTGCCATCATATTTTTTTCTATACGTGCATGTACTTCCAGTTCGGCCAAAATTCTATGTGCGTGTAGTGCGCCGTTGCTACTGCATCGGCTATCTAGGCCTGCCGGCCAAGTTGGATGCTACGGACAGTGGGTTCGTCGAAGCGAAAACTTTCCTGTAGCAGGTGCTGCAGAGCTGCCGGTGGAAGGCGTGGACAATTAAGACGGGATCATGGGTGGAGCCGCTTCAACGACATGGACTTTGGCATTAGTGTGAAGTTGCAGCGCAACTAGCAAAACTGGAACAGAACATACAGGTACCGAAATTTTAAATGGAGAGTTTGTGTTGTGGCTGTTTATTCTAATTTTCTGTTTGATAAAATTGTTCATGCTCATATTATAAAAACAGAATATGTATGTGCTTACTTTTGTTTATCGAACAATGTTTCCTTGCAGATGACATATTTGTATTGTTAAACCAGCCTCTAACTTACTCCATACAATGTTAGGGCACACACAGCCTGACTCAAGAATTTGCTACTTTTGGTGATTTCCTTGGCATTTTGTTTTCATGCTTTTTTGACTCCCAGTTGCTTATACATATATAATAGTAGGAGACACTTATGGTATCTTCCTGCTGCTCCTGCAGGCAACCCGATCAAGGTTCTGGCAAAAGCCCTCTACGTGCGTGTCTTTGCAATTCATATCACCGAAGCGCAACTGGTATCTTCCTGGTGGCCACCTCCAAACTCAGTAGTAGTGGTCTGTCTGATTTTACGCTTTCAACTTTCTCGAGCATTCAATCAAAGTGGAGATCAGTATATCAACTAGCATATATAGTAGTTACAGCATAGTTTGATTTAACAAGTTACGAACGAATCTATGAATTTTGCTGGTCCCCTTGGATTTTTTTTAATTATCTTTCCAACGGTGGTGATTGGATTTAAATTTTTGTCTGATTCATCATAAAGGAAATCTCTACATGTTGCGGTGGCTGATGGTTGTGAACTACTTTTAGCAGCAGTCTAAAAATAAGATCTATGTTCACTAATAAGGTCAAGAGGAAATGGTTCTATAATAGTATTTTTCTACTCAAAACATACAAGCTAGAGTTGTATAGCTTATTTTGGTTTCTGTGTATGCCTGCTTGCAATAATACTTTTTGAAGCAATATTATGGAGTTGGCCCATTCCTCTGTCTCTGCAGTTCTGCATTGTTGATTGAATGAAAAGTGCACTCATGTGCTACATCAATCTTCAACTTGCAAAATTAAATCCCTTCTGCAACATATGACTACAAATACTTTGTTTATAGGGCAATTTGTGTATATAAAAACTGATATTCAATGTTATATGGCAATATGGTTAATCTCCAAAATAGAAATTGCAAAGCCTCTACTTATTCATCTAGTATATCTAAGGATAGGCATGGACGAGCGCATACCTTTTTTCCCTGATGGTGAGCTAGTTCGATGGCGCCGTGGCGGGGAGGGCCGCGAGAAGGGGGCGGCGCCGTGGCCTGGCTCGGTGGAGGGCCGGGCCGCGGGGCACGCCGCGGTGGCCGGGGAGGGGCGGGGGAGGGCCGGCTCGGTGGAGGGACGGGCGGCGGTGCTGGG
>NC_057801.1:100290409-100296519 GCF_018294505.1 Triticum aestivum
GTCGTCCGGCTGGGGCGCGCGCGTGGGTGCGGTTTGGGTAGATTTTTTTAGACAAGTGGCGCTGGTGGGTGGGTGAGGTGGGGAGAGAGAGAGGGGTGGGGCCGGGCTGGAAGAGAGAGAGGGGAGGGCCGGGCTGGGAGAGAGGGGAGGGGAATTTTTTTTTTAGAAAAAGAGGGGGGGAGATAGTTCGACCTCTTTACCATCTGCCAGCCGCTGGCTGATGGCAAAGATATGGGACTTTGCCATCCGCTGGCAGATGGCAAAGAGGTGGGGCTACTGGCCGTTATAGCACCGTTATCCATTAGGCTCCACCCACTTCTTTGCCATCTGCCAACAGATGGAAAAGATTCTTTGCCATCTGCTGGCAGATGGCAAAGAGGTGGGTTGACAGGCCGTGGCAGCACTGGACCCTACCCACCTCTTTGCCATCTGCTGGCAGATGGCAAAGATTATTTTCCATTCACTAGCAGATGGCAAAGAATTGGCTGATGGCAACCATGTTCTTTGCCATCTGTCAGTTCTTTGCCATTTAATTTTTTAAACAGATGGCAAAGACATTCTTTGCCATCAGCTGGCAGATGGCAAAGAGCTGGCTGATGGCAAATTCCCAGTTTCCAGTAGTGAATGTTTCCATTTTTTCAACAGCTCGTCTATTTCCTCGCCGCTCCTCCTACGCGGGCGTCTTTGGGGTTCGGTTTCACCATCGAACAAATCCTTGTATTTTCTCCATGAGTCGTCGTCGCGAAGCCACCTTCGATGTCCCATGAACACGGTTTTTGAAGACCTGGGATCTCTATCTAGCTGGCGATACGTTGTGTCATCCATGCACCTGACGCATCCCGAAAATCCGTGGACCACCTGTCCCGCGACATATCCGTAACCGAGATAGTCGTGCACTGTCGTGAGCAGTGCGGCTCTCATAGGGAAATATTCTTTCTCTGTGGCGTCCCACGTATTGGCTGGCGTTTTCCACAACGTGTCTAGCTCCTCTTTCAGCAGCCCTAGATACAGATTGATGTCATTCCCTGGTTATTTTGGACCTTCAATTAGCACACTAATGTGAATGTACTTCCTCTTCATGCACAACCAAGGGGAAGGTTGTACATCCACACAAACACAGGCCAGGTGCTATGTGTGCTTCTCTGGCTGCCAAACGAATTGAATCCATCACTGCTCACGCCCAGCATGATGTTCCTTGGGTCGTTCCCAAATTCTGGGTGTTTGAAGTTCAACGCTTGCCACTGGCTCGCATCCTTAGGGTGACTCAGCATCTTGTCTTTTTTATTTATCTCCGGATCATTTGCGTCAACTTCTTGCTTCTTCTCCTCCCTATCCGCATGCCAATGCAGGAGCTTTGCTAGCTTAGGGTCCGCGAAATACCGCTGCAGATGAGGAGTGATCGGAAAGTACCACACACCATTTCGAGGAGCTTTCTTCCTCTTCTTGTATCGAGTGACGCCGCACACCGGACATATGGTAGACTCCGCGTGCTCGTCCCGATAAATGATGCAATTGTTCATGCACACATGGTATTTCACGTGCGGTAAATCCAGAGGACACACGATTTTCTTCGCCTCCCCGAAACTGGTTGGGCACTTGTTCCCCTTGGGGAGATGTTCGTGCCAGAATGAGATGTTCTTGTCGAAGCATGTGTCGGTCATTTTGTGTTTTACCTTCATCTCTAGAGCCATGAGCGTTACTTTCAGGCGGGTATCCTCGGGCCTGCGTCCTTCATACAATGGAGTAACCCCGTCTATCTCCAGTTGATCCAGCTTGGCTTTCTCTCGGGCGGCAGCTCTTGCGTTATCCATCTGCTTGAGAAGCAACTCTTGAATATGAGGGTCCTGCACCTAGCCCATCGATGGTCCGTTGTCGTCTACTCCAGCATTTTCATCTTCATGATCATGCCCTTCGTCTGCTCTAGCATCTTCCTCATCATCATGTCCGGCATCTTATACATGATCATGCCCTTCTGGAGATCCTTCGTCTTCTTGCCCGCCTTCACCACGGTTGTCTTGCTGCCCTTCCTCATTTCTTGCCCGACCCCCATGGACGACTTCATAATCATCTTCATCACCTTGCCACCGATAGCCATCCATGAAACCATGCAAGAGCAGGTGGTCCCGCACCTGTACGGAATCCGGGTCCATAAGGCTCCTCAGCTTGCATCTTCGACACGGACATCTTATCTCCGTCTGGTTCTTTTGAAGCATCTCGGCCGTCGCGGAGCTCAAAGACCTATTCACGATGCCTTCAGTCATCGTGCGGACCATGGTCGCCTTCGGGGTAGAGAAAAATGATATTTTAGAACCAAGAAAAAATTTGGCATGACTTTGCCTAAAATAGGACCAAAAAGAATGCATAGTGCCAAATTCTTGCCGAAACGGAAATGAATCAACATTCCGGCAGAATATTGGCAACTATCGCATTTCAAATACCGGCACCTACAAACACAAACATATATGCAACACCACAAACATATGCAACACCACAAACATATGTAGATCTAGCTAGGCCATAAAAAATGCATGTGCATGTTGTTGGAGGGAGAAAAAAGTAGATCTACAACATAAAGAAAGCTTTCTCCTTACTTACCTATCAAAAAAAGGTAATTTAACCACTTAATTTGGGTGAATCTATGGTGCAAATGAGGTGAGGAGGAGGAGGTAGCCGAGACAAGCTTGGAAGAGGAGGTGGAGAGAATGAAGTGGGGAAAGTGAGTGTGGTAGGTCGTTGTCCAAAATATCTAGCTGGTCTCAGGTTACTAATGGCGCACCACCTATAAATGCGCCATTAGTAACCCTGGTTACTAATGGCGCACAAGTTAGGTGGTGCGCTATTACTAGTTTTGCAAAAAAAGTAAATGTTAGTAGTGGCGCACCGTGTATGTGGTGCGCCATTACTAGTTTGAACTAGTAATGGCGCACTATACTCTGGTGCGCCATTACTAGTTTTGATAAAAAGTAAAAAAAATGTTAGCAGTGGCGCATGGGGTGTGTGGCGCGCCATTACTAGTTAAAACTAGTAATGGCACACTATGCCCTGGTGCGCCATTACTAGTTTTGGAAAAATAAAAAAAATGTTAGTAGTGGTGCACCGTGGGTGTGGTGCGCCATTAGTGTGATGGACACTAATGGCGTACCAGCACATGGTGCACCACTGCTATATAGCAGCGGCGCACCACATGTGTGGTGCGCCATTAATGTCCATATTATCTATAGCCCTTTTCCAAGTAGTGTCACTTATATCTTTTTAGAGCAGGCTGGTGGTTCGTTTTATGGAAATTATTGATCTCTTATGCTTCACTTATATTATTTTGATAGTCCTTTAGAATAGCATGGTAATTGCTTTGGTTAAAATTTTAGTCCTAATATGATGAGCATCCAAGATAGGTATAATAAAAACTATCATATAAAGTTTATTGAATACTATGAGAACTTTGATACTTGATGTTTGTTTTGAGATATGGGGATGGTAATATTAGGGTCATGCTAGTTGAGTTGTTGTGAATTTGAGGAATACTTGTGTTAAAAGTTTGTGATTCCCGTAGCATGTACGTATGGTGAACCGTTATGTGATGAAGTTGGAGCATGATTTATTTATTGATTGTCTTCTTTATGTGTGGAGGTCGGGATCGTGTGACGGTTAACTCCTACCAACCCTTCCCCTAGGAACATGCGTGTAGTACTTTGTTTTGATAATTTGTAGATTTTTGCAATAAGTATGTGAGTTCTTCATGACTAATGTTGAGTCCATGGATTATACGCACTCTCACCCTTCCACCATTGCTAGCCTCTCTTGTGCCACACAACTTTTGCCGGTATCATACACCCACCATATATCTTCCACAAAACAGCCAACATACCTACCTATTATGGAATTTCCATACACTAGTGCAGAATCGGGCTTTAGCGCCGGTTCGTAACGGCCTTTAGTGCCGGTTCGGCAACCAGCACGAGTGGGGACAAAAGGTCACGAACCGGTGCTAAAGTGCAACCACATGGCACGTGCCAGGCCCGCGTGTGTATAGGATATTAGTATCGGTTGGTAACACCAACCGGTAATAAATGTTTGGGCGTGTTTTGGTTTTTTTTCCTTTAATTTTTTGTTTTCAATTTAATTTATTGATTGTTTTACATTATAATGAGTTATTAAATCATTAGTTGAAAGTACCGCAGATTAGTTTCGACGGGATGCATGTGGATCCTAGCTAAGTGATAAAGTATGTGTCATATCCATATTATACTTGATCATGATCAAGTATAATATGGATATGACATATACTTGATCACTTAGCTAGGATCCATCCAGCTGAAACTAATCTGTGATTTCTTTCATAAATGATATAATAAGTCATCACCATCATCATCATATTAATATAAAAACTGTTGCATCATATCATCAACATTAGTATAGTAGCTAGCTAAAAATCATCATAGTCGTCATTACCACTATTTAATCATCATAGTCATTACCGCTATCTAATCACCACCAACACTAGCTAGAAGAAGAAACATTCACTTGTACGAGAAGCAAAAATATCATCGAGTTCAACATGGTCATGATATTATAGGCTATCATAACACCACAAAAGCAAATCACTCTTTGAGGTTAAGTTCAGGACAAAGAACACGGACATGAGAGGACAATTACTAAGAGCATGAACTAGCTAAATCACTCATGCTGCTCTCTCTCGGGTAAAATAGCATAGAACATGTATAGCTCTTCTGATTCATCATACTGGAGCATGCAGATGAACATGTCTCCTAATCGTGGGTTGCGCTTCTCATTGCTGCCCCCTAGTACTTCTCTGCGATCGTTAACAATTTTGCTCCAATCTTTCACTATTAAGCATTCATCGCTTCTAGAAATCCTGAATGTACTCATCTGCAATGTAGGATATCTTGGCCGTAAGCTAACAATTGACATGTGACCTTTAGTCTCGATCCACTGAGGCACAACTGTCATCAGGAGTCCCTGTTGAAGAACATCGTATAGTAATTAATATACATAGCAATGAAAGTTTAGCAAAAAAAATATGTATGCAAAAGATGCACTAAGGACAAATAGTAAAAATCTTACCATCATTCCTAAATAGATGTGACCGTAGTTCAATACGATCACTATTGGTCGCACGTTTTGAGTACTAATATTTCTAAGTGCAGGAAGAAAATTTGTCTTGATAGTATGAAGATCCTCAAGCCATGAAACATAATGACTTATCTCCTTGCAGTTTAGTTCAGTTCTGGGACAGTAGTAGGTCCTGTCTACCAAGCGCCGGACATGTCTGCTTGAATGGAAATAAGCTGTCAATAGAAATTAGTTGTCAACTATTTTTGAATAAACAATATCAAAGACATAAATATGGTTGAGAAGAACTCACATAATGGTAGAACTGGAGGCGTTTGCACATTGACCCAGATGTCTCTATTACCTTCAATATCATCTTTCGGACGAATATCAAAGGTGATAACCATATCAGGCTCAAATGCATAAGCCTTGCATAGTGCTTGCCAAGTTTTGCATTCAATATAGGTGTACGTGTCTGCATTGTATACTTTGACGTTGAAAGTATAACTATGCTCAGTTTTCAGGTAACCTCTCTTTACCTCCATAGTTTCCATAGCATTGAAACCTATCTTATCCAAGACAAAAATTCTTGCATGGAAGGGGATGCGCTAGTAGAATAGTGAAAATTAAAAATTATAAGTTGAAGCAAATGAAGCATATATAAGTAATTCTTAATTACGAAAAAAGACTTGTCGTTGTGACTTACTGTATAGAATTCGAAGGTCTCATCCAGCTTGATGCTGAATCGCCTATCATCAACAAGATAATTTATGTCGCATAGGCCGAGCTAGTCTTCACAATATTCGCACATAATGAAATATTTTTCGTCGTCAGACGACATTTCCTATGTTCATATAGGTGAAACATTAAACACTTAATAATTTTATTAATTGAACAAATTCAACTACTTCTATTAATTCAACTAGTTCTGTTAATTCAACTAAGTCAACTAAGCATTTACTAAAAATAAACTTGTTCTATTAATTTTCTTACTAAAATAAACTAGTTCTATTAATTCCACTAACAACTAGGAATTTACT
>NC_057801.1:100296834-100446937 GCF_018294505.1 Triticum aestivum
TCATATATCTACATTTTCTTACTAAAAATAAACTAGTTCTATTAATTTAACTAGTTCAACTAAGCATTTACTAAAAATAAACTAGTTATATTAATTCAACTAGTTCAAATAATCTCATATACCTAGATTTTCTTACTAAAAATAAACTAGTCCTATTAATTTTCTTACTAAAAATAAACTTGTTATATTAATTCAACTAGTTCAAATCTCATATATATACCTAATTAATATCTAGCTAATTCATCTAGCTAACAATTGACATTAATATTTAACAACTTTTCTATCTAATTCATCTAACATTAACATTCTAACATTCTTATCTACGAAATTCATCTAACATTAATCTAAACAATAGAAAACAGAAAATAAGTAAAAAAAAACTTGTGTGTGTGTGTAGTACTGTGTGTGTAGTGTGTGTGTGTGTATGTTGTGTACATGTGTGTGTAGTGTGTGTGTGTATGTGTGTGTGTATGTGTGTGTGTGTATGAGCGAGGGGCGGTGGCGTACGGGCGGCGGCGCTAGACGGCGACGTGACGGGGACGGCGCGACGATGGGAGGCGGGCCGGGGGCGATCGACAACGCGATCGACATGGCGATGTAGTACGGGGCGGCGGCGCGAGACGAAAACACCGGGGACGGCCCGACGGGCGGCGAGGCCGACGGCGCGCGGAGGGGACGGCGAGGGCGGAGGGGGCGACGGCGCGGCGACGGCGGCGATGTCGCGCGAGAAGTTGGAGAAGAAGTGGTCAATGAAACTGAATTTTCGTAGGTGCCATATATATAGGAGGGGCCTTTAGTACCGGTTGGAGCCACCAACCGGTACTAAAGGCCAATTTTGGCCATGCTAAGCGGCGGGAAACGGCCGCCTTTAATACCGGTTCATTACCCCAACCGGTACCAGAGAACCCATTAGTACGGGTAGGCAGGCTCCTTCGAACTCCTCTATATAGCAGGCTTTTGGGCCTAACTAGGGGCGCGCTGTCCTGTGAGCCTGCTGGCCCTTCTGGGCCTGAATTTGCACACACTAGGTCTGGCAGGCCCACTGGACTGCGCCCCAAATATTTCTTATATAGTTGTTTTCTTTTCTGCATTATAATTTTTCTTCTATTTATTTTTCAGTAATTTTTTATATAGTGTTTTCTTTTCTGCTTTATTTTTTTCTTCTATTTATTTCTGAGTAGTTTTTTTGCTGTATTTAGTTTCTTTGTGAATATTTTTGCTGTATATAGTTTTTTATTTTCTGCATTATTTAATTTCTTCTATTTTTTTGAGAAATTTTTTATATAGTTTTTTATTTTCTGCTTTATTTTTTTTCTTCTATTTTTTTCTGAGTAGTTTTTTTTTGTATTTAGTTTCTTTGTGAATATTTGTGGAAATTGATGACCTCGTGTCGAATGCTGCATAATGCCGACTAAAAAAAGTCTGGATTTCAAATAAGTTTAAAAAAATGAAGTGCTCGTTTAATAGATGAGTTCTCGTCCGAAACTCTGATACTCCGAAAGAGATTGTCCAGTTTGTACACGAATTGCGTCCAATTTTTGCCATGACACTCTCTACTCTTTCGCACATGCTATGCGGATGAAAAGATGATACAATGTCAAGTTTCAACATTTTCAGAGTTCATTTTGTTGTGATTTACTGTTTTACGGTCATTTAGCTCTCTAAACAAATTGGTAAATGACTGAAAACAGCAAATGATGTCAGAACGTGTTGGAAATTGATGACGTTTCTGTCACACCCTAGCTAGTCATGCATTAGAGTGTTGCATCATGTTTACTCTTTCAGCAGAAACCTGAAATGGGGATGACAGAACCCCCAGTCCCCTCTGAAACCAACTAGGGTTACTAAAATAATTTTCAATGAACCTGAAATGCCCTTCTAAAATGCCCATCATTTTTGTCTTGGTTCAGAACCTCTGCAAAAGTGGTGCACATTTTCCTAGGCCATCCTAGGGTTTTTGAATTAAATCATAACTATTTGAATTTGGGCATTTAAAATTATATAAAATATTTAAATGCTCAAATATCTCCAAACTAAAATGTTTCATGTTGGAAATAATCCAACTATGAGCCAGGAGTAGTTTGGTGATTTTTGGAATTGCCTAGGTATTTTATTTAATTCAACAAAGTTGCAGATATATTAAATAAAAACAGAAAACAGAAAGAAAGGAGGAAAAACCTACCTGGGCTCCTCCACTGTGCGGCCCAGCCAGCTGGCTGGCCCAGCCAGCCCAGCCCACCTCCCTCCTCTGTCGTCTTCGTCCAGACAGAGGGAGGGGAGTGTGGCCGGCGCGCGCGCGCGCCACCGCGCCACGCCACCTGCTCGCCTGCTTGCCTGGCCTCCCCTCCTCGCTCGACGCCCTGGACGACGCCACGCCTCTCCCCCTGGTCTCTCTCACTCTCCCTGGCTCTCTCCTTCCTCTCTCTCGCTCTCTCCCTCTCACGGCCGAAGCACACCGTCGCCGCCGTTCGCCTTAGCCACTGCCTCCGACCACCCCTCGCTCCCCCGACAAGCTCAGAAGCTCCGCCTCGACTCCCACTTCCTCCCCACCGCTCCACGAGTCCCCGGAAGCCCTGCATCGCCGCCACGGTCGCCGTAGCGCCCAACCGAGCTCACCATCATGCTCCACATCTCACTAGGAGCACGTAGCACGCTCCAACACCCCCCCTAATGCCCTGCAACACCGTTCCCGTGCACGACCGAACCCCGGCGGCCGCAACCGAGCTCGCCGCCGTCGACTCCGGCCACCCCGACCCCAACGGACTCCGCCAAGAGCCGCGGGTCGTCCTCAGCTTCACTCCGGTGGCCTCCGCGGTCCATTTGGTGGCCGAAACGACCAAAACCACTATCGCCGCCGCACTGATGGTCGCCGCCGGCCAGAACTCCGGCGAGCTGACGTGGCCTAGTTAATTAGCCACTAACCCACCACCTACTGACGCTGACAAGTGGGCCCCAGGGCTTAGTCAAAGCTAACCAGCCCGGGTCAACACGGGATTAGCCCCTGAGTCACTGACGTGTGGACCCCACACGTCAGGTTTGACCCGAGCCAGCCCTGTTGACCTGCTGATGTCACTGTGACGTCAGGCTGACGCAGTAAATGATATTTCTGGATTTAAATTAAATCAGGAAATTCCAGAATATTATTTAAACTTCAAAAATTCATAACTTTTATTCTGTAACTCCAAATTGGACAAATTATATATGAAAAATGATCAGAAAAATCCAATCTATCCATCTGTACTATTTTCATGCATGATCAAACAAGTTAAATTGATGTTTTAATCAGAACAAGGAAAAGCACTTTAAAAGGCCATATTTGAATTTGGAATTTGAATCTTTGATTCAAATTTGCTCAAACACTTCTGGCTTTAGTTGCATTAGCCCAACACACTCATATTGCCATGTTCCATGCATGCATCATATTGTTGCATATTGTTTGGTAATGTTGTGTATCGGTATCCTTTGCGACAGGATCTGTTCCCGAGGAGTACCGTGATTACTCTAACGAAGAATCGTATCCGTGCAACGAACCATCAGGCAAGCAACCAACCATTTGATCATATCGATACAATCCCATGTTCTCGCTCCTGCTCTCTTTTACTGCATTAAGACAACGCGATTCAAACTGCTGTGTGCTACGGTAGTTGAACCCATTTCCTCTGCATGACCTGTCATTGCCACAGTAACTAGATGAAACCCACTAGCATGTGTAGGAGTTGATTGAGCCATATGTATGTGTTGTTCCTACCTTGCTATGCCTGCTATGCTTAGAGTCGTGTTAGGTCTGGTTCATCTGGGTGATGGGCTAGAGTGAAATGATTATGTCGGTAATGAGAGTGGTGTGGTGAACACGATTTGGTAAAGGTATCGATGAGAGGCCATGTAGGAGTACATGGTGGGTTGTTTCATTGAAGCCGACCTTAAGCACTGAGATCTGTATGTGTGATTTAAGATACAGCTACTACCATGCATTGGGCCCTGAAATATGACCCCGCTCGACTTCTTATTCACCCTAGCTCTCTGTCCAGGAGTTGCAAGTAGTTTCTGGTGTTTGTAGCCTACTGGAGGCCGTGGACAGCGCTGACCGTAGGGGTGGGCTGTGATGCGGTAGGTACGTGGCACGGTGTACCGAATACCCGTTAGGTATCTCGGGAACCCTGTTCACATCGTTCGGGGCCGTATGGGAAACCTCGGCCGGACTCCCTGCGGATGGAACCTGAATAGGCGATAAACCTGGACTGGAAGCTTAGGTGATTAGGTAGGTCGTGGCCGACACCCACGTTGGGCTTCCGCTTGAAGGTTGCCGAGTACATGTCGTGTAAACGACGGTAAGTGGTGAGAGCGTGTATGAAGAAGTACACCCCTGCAGGGTTATCATGATCTATTCGAATAGCCGCGTCCGCGGTAAAGGACTACTTGGTTGCCTATACAGTTCATAGACAAGTAAATGGAAACTAATAAAAGCCTCAAGACAAGTGTGAGTGCCGAGGATGGCTCTTCCGTAGGAAGACGGAGGTGGATCCTCGGTAGTGTATTGAAGTGGTGAGTAGTGGACTCGTGTGCGCAAAACTATTTCAAGTTGGAGTATCGTAGGATAGTCTAGCCAAGAGTCAAAGCTGGCTTGCTGCAATAACTCCACCAACCCTTCTTGATACTATGCATGTATGTAGGATCTGATGTAAGTCTTGCTGAGTACCTTTGTACTCATGTTGCTATAATCTACATTTTTACAGAAGACGCTGCAACCCCTTCTGATGGGTTCTATGTAGACGTTGACATCAACGAGTAGGCTAAGGACCCAGGTGGTGACCCTGAGCTTGTGATGGACCACGTAGTATAGTTAGGCTTCCAAGCCTCTTTTATTTTACTAGTTGTCTGTACCCAGACAATGTACTTCCGCTGCTGGTTTGTATGACTGTATGACTTGTATGTGGGGTCGTGAGACCCGTACCTGTGTGTATGATATGTATGGCTCCCTGAGCCTTAAATAAAGTACTTGTGTCATAGAGTCATGTTGTGATGCTTCGTTGTATTTGCACATATCGGGCATATTGTGTGTATGATTGAAATGCTTGGTATGTGTGGGATCTGACTATCTAGTTGTTTATCTTTAGTAGCCTCTCTTACCGGGAAATGTCTCCTAGTGTTACCGCTGAGCCATGGTAGCTTGCTACTGCTCTGGAACACTTAGGCTGGCCGGCATGTGTCCTTCTTCGTTCCTGTGTCTGTCCCTTCGGGGAAATGTCACGCTTTGAGTACCGGAGTCCTGTTAGCCCGCTACAGCCCGGTTTACCGGAGTCCTGCTAGCCCAGTGCTACAGCCCGGACCCACTTGCTGATGACCGACACGTTCGAAGCTGGGTCATGGATGCCTGTCCCTGTAAGTCTGTGCCACTTTGGGTTTACGACTAGTCATGTCAGCCCGGGCTCTTTATCATATGGATGCTAGCGACACTATCATATACGTGAGCCAAAAGGCGCAAACGGTCCCGGGAAAAGGTAAGGCGACACCCGTGGGAATACCGTGCGTGAGGCCGCAAAGTGATATGAAGTGTTACCGGCTAGATCGATGTGACATCGAGTCGGGGTCCTGACAGCGTTGGCATCAGAGCCGGACTGCCTGTAGGTTCTCCAAGCCAAACTGGTCGATGTTGAGTCTAGAAATTCTTTAGTTATATGTAGGGGAATTGTTTGTGGGATGGAACGTAAGGCTCTTTTTACTCCTTATACCTTGTGACTTTCTGATCTGAGTCAGTCCATTCTTCCACCGGGGGTTAAGGAATTAGGATCTGTTCTCTCTATCAGGTTCACGTGTTACTAATCAGTAGTACCTTATAAGTTTGATGGTTATCAGCCTAGCTCAGTTCTACTACCACATTATGTTGTTAGAATGGTTCCAGAACTTTGATGTGATGATGTTGAGTGTGTACGAAATCCTTTGTCAAATGTCTCAATATCCTTTTTGAGCATTTACAGCTGTTATGCTGCCGAAATTTTGCTAGAAATTCTAATGCCTTTGCATTATAATTGTGCTTTCAGATGGCCACTCGCGACCTCAATCAAGTGGTTCGCCTGACTCGATGCCTAGATGTACCCGGCCATACTGCTAAGTTGGTCAGGGTAATGACTGAGGCTGGATACCGCTGGTATCCTGAGTACACGGTCGAAGAGCAATTCCGAGATTTTAATCAAAGCCAGTATCTCTGCACTGTCAGGATATTTCCATCTTATCCTGGATCCACTGAGCCTCTTCACTGCTCCTATGGACTCGGGGTTACTATCGAGATGGCTGTGCAGGATGCCGCCTACTCTATGATGACCATTATGCGAGTCAGATCTGGGTTATTTCGGGACTCTGATTTCCGGTATATGCCAGGATCACTTCCGGGAGCACAAGGATATCTCCAAGCTATTTATGCTGATTCCACTCAGGAGGATTCACGAACTCGCACCACTGCTGAGATGCTCGAGGATAAGGACCGTGAAAATCGGGCCTTAAGGTTAGAGCTCTTCAATACCCGTGCTGACCACTGGGCCACTTTGACTCGGTTCGCACCGGCGGTGCAAGCTGGATATTCAGATATGCGCGATCTCTATCCTGTGAGATCTGCTCTGCCAGACGTGATGGTTTGGCGTGATGTAGGAGGCATCACCCCACCTCGCGGTCCCCGCAGGCCACCGTTTGTTGGTCCAAGGCCTCATCCTAGCCCCTATGGTCCACAAGCTCCGCGAGATCGTCTGTTTCCGGATGAACATGTTGAGCTTCCAGGCTATGGAGGTGACTTTTATGAGGACTACTACGGATCGGTCTGAGTTAGGGGTAGTATCCCTAGTTCGCACTAGCTGTGTCGTCTGTCGTCCCGCGTGACTCGTGGGATATGACCTAGTTTGTACTCTTTCCGGAGTTGTAGAAAAATAATGTATAGGAGTTTGGAATGCCTCCGATGAGATGTAATCCCTTTTCACCGTAATAGTACTTTGTTTGGTCTTGTACTAAACCTTGTATGGTGTGTATGACGATGGAATAAAAGAAGCAGTTTCTGTATCTACCATGTCATACGGATGATCATCTTGCATTCCGAGTTATTCCTTGCATTATGTATCCTATGTCGGAATTTTATCATTCTGACTAAATCATTGTCTTGTTTACCTAGGATGGTCAACACGCGCGCCAACCCTGCTTCTCAAGAGCAGGCCGAAGGCAGTGAAGCCAGGAATGAAAATCTGCCTCATCCTCCTTCACTAGCCGAGGTGATGATGGAAGCTGAGAGAAACAAGCGGGAGACAAACCGTTTGTTGGAGCGTATTGAACAGAATACAGCACACCATCAGAGGGCTAACGTGGTGTCACTTAGTGATTTTATCAAATTGCATCCACCCACGTTCCACCACTCCGTCGAGCCTCTCGACGCTGATGACTGGCTTCGCAGTATTTCTCACAAGCTGCGTTCCGCGCTGGTAGCGGAGGCTGACAAGGTCACCTTTGCCGCATATCATCTTGAAGGCCCCGCCAGTCTTGGTGGGAGAATTATGGAGCTATGCGCCCAGCGGGCCATGTCACTACTTGGGCTGAGTTCAGCGAGGCTTTCCGTGAACATCACATTCCGGAGGGTCTCATGGACCGTAAGCGTGAAGAATTTTGCAATTTCACCCAAGGCCGACTTTCTGTGGATGCTTATAGCAGGGAGTTTGGTAAGCTCGCCCGATATGCAACTGAGGAAGTGTCTACTGACGCCAAGAAGCAAGCAAGGTTCCGTAAGGGCCTTAGTCCTGAGCTTCGCCGCGACCTCCGTCTGCATGAGTGCACATCTTTTCCGAAACTTGTCAACAAAGCCATCAGTGCTGAAACTGGTCAGACTGACTATGACGCAACACGCAAGCATGGACGTGACATGGGTTCCTCATCCGGTGCTGGTCCTCAGAAGCGCCGCGTGTGGGTACCCAACACCGCCCTGCCACCCAGGTTCACACCGAGGCCATCTTTCCAGGCGCCTCGCCCTGTTCAACAGTCTGCACCGGCCAAGCCCTATGGGGGTCCAACCAATAATGCTCCTCCACGTACCAGTTCCGTGACTTGTTTCAAGTGTGGGGAATCTGGTCATTATATGCGTGAGTGTCCCCAGACCAACCCCAATCAATCTGCTAAAGCTGTTGGCCGTGGCAAGCCGACAGGAAAAGTGTTTCATGCTAAACCGGTCACCGCTTCACGTGGCCATGTCAACTGTATCTCTGCCGAAGAAGCTCAAGAGGACCCCAACGTCGTTCTCGGTACGCTTCTTGTTAATTGCCACCCGGCATCTGTTCTTTTCGATACAGGAGCCTCTCATTCTTTTATATCTGAAAATTATGCTCGTTTGCATAACGTTGCATTCTGTGACTTGCCATCCTCTATGGTAATTCAAACTCCGGGATCCAAATGGCAAACTTCTAGAGTAAGCCATGGAAATGAAATCCAAGTCGACAGACTTGTTTTTCTCGCATCTTTGATAGCCCTTAAATCTTCAGATATTAATATCATTTTGGGTATGGACTGGATGTCAGCTCATCAAGCCAAAATTGATTGCTTCTCTAGGACTGTTCAACTCACCCATCCTTCGGGGAAGATAGTTAATGTCTTGACCCGAATAGCCAAGCGACAATTATATTCTCTTAACGCCAGCCCTTTACCAGACCTTGAGGACGTTCCGGTAGTCCGTGACTTTCCGGATGTCTTTCCAGAGGAATTGCCAGGTGTTCCACCTGACAGGGATGTCGAGTTCGTAATCGACCTCATCCCCGGAACCGTTCCGATTGCTAGAAGACCCTATAAGATGGCACCCCTAGAACTAGCCGAGCTTAAGAAACAACTCGATGAATCCTTGAAAAAGGGTTTCATCCGCCCTAGTTCATCTCCGTGGGCTTGCCCCGTCCTATTCGTTAAGAAGAAGGATGGTACGGACCGGATGGTTGTAGATTACCGACCTGTCAATTTGGTCACAATCAAGAACAAATACCCGCTTCCCAGGATCAACGATCTGTATGATCAGCTCGCTGGATCCTCAGTCTTCTCCAAGATGGATTTGAGGTTGGGCTACCATCAAATCAAAATCAGAAACGGGGACATTCCTAAAACGGCCTTTGTTACTCGTTATGGCCAATACGAGTACACCGTCATGTCCTTCGGATTAACCAACGCTCCAGCCACCTTTTCTCGGTTAATGAACTCAATCTTCATGGAGTATTTGGACAAATTCGTCGTAGTTTATCTCGATGATATACTCATCTACTCCAAGAACAAGGAAGAACATGCCGAACATCTAAGGCTAGTGTTGAAGAAACTTCGAGAGCATCGCCTTTATGCCAAATTTTCGAAATGTGAATTCTGGTTGTCAGAAGTGACCTACCTGGGTCATGTAATATCTGGTAAAGGTATTGCTGTTAACCCTGAGCGAGTTCAAGCCGTCCTTAACTGGACTCCACCCGAATCGGTCAAGCAAGTTCGGAGTTTTCTGGGCTTAGCGAGCTATTGCCGTCGCTTTGTCGAGAACTTCTCCAAAGTTGCTAAACCTCTAACCGAACTCCTCAAGAAAGATAAAAAGTTCGAATGGACTCCACAATGTGAGCACAGCTTTCAGGAACTGAAAAGACGCCTGACCTCTGCTCCTGTACTGGTACCGCCAGACTTCTCCAAGGACTTTGTTATCTACTGCGACGCCTCGCGACAAGGACTAGGTTGCATTCTCATGCAAGATCGACACGTAATTGCTTACGCCTCACGGCAATTGCACCCACATGAGGAGAATTATCCTACTCATGATCTAGAGCTTGCAGCCGTAGTCTATGCACTTAAGACCTGGCGACATTACCTCCTCGGTAATCGTTGCGAAATATTCACTGATCACCAAAGTCTGAAGTATATTTTCACCCAACCGGATTTGAATCTCAGGCAAAGACGTTGGGTTGAATTGATCACTGACTTCGACCTAGGAATAACCTATACCCCAGGGAAAGCCAACGTCATGGCTGATGCGCTAAGTCGTAAATCTTATTGTAACAACCTGATGTTACAACAAAGTCAACCGCTTCTCCATGAGGAATTTCGGAAGCTTAACCTTCACATTGTACCTCAAGGTTTTCTTTCCACCTTGGTAGCAAAACCTACCCTTACGGATCAAATTATCAAAGCACAGAAGGTAGATCCGGGAATCTCCCGCATCAAGAGAAACATTCAGAAAGGAATTGCGAATTGTTTCTCCGTTAATGATCAAGGAGTCGTATACTTCGGGGATCGACTAGTGGTTCCCAAGGTGCGCAACTTAAGGCGATTAATCCTTAAGGAAGCTCATGAATCTCCTCTCACCATTCATCCCGGTAGTACTAAGATGTATCAGGACCTACGCCAGAGGTTCTGGTGGACTAGGATGAAGAGAGAAATCGCTCAGTATATTGCTAATTGCGACGTCTGTCGTCGTGTAAAAGCAGAGCATCAACGGCCTGCTGGCACCCTTCAACCCTTAGCTATTCCTGAATGGAAATGGGATAAAATTGGTATGGATTTCATTACCGGTTTTCCCAGAACCAAAAGAGGGAATAATGCTATTTTCGTCGTGGTCGATCGTCTTTCCAAAGTAGCTCATTTCTTACCTGTTCGTGAGAGTATAACCGCTAGTCAACTGGCAGACTTATACATCTCCCGGATAGTGTCCCTCCATGGTGTTCCTTTGGAAATCAATTCGGATCGAGGAAGTCTTTTCACCTCTCGATTTTGGGAAAGCTTCCAAAATGCTATGGGAACTCGTCTTTCTTTTAGCACCGCTTTCCACCCTCAGTCAAGTGGTCAAGTGGAACGCGTCAACCAAATTCTAGAAGACATGCTTCGAGCCTCTGTTATCTCGTTCGGAATGGACTGGGAGAAGTGCCTTCCATTTGCCGAATTCGCTTACAACAACAGCTATCAATCTAGCTTGGGTAAAGCCCCTTTTGAAGTTCTCTATGGACGACGATGTCGAACACCCCTTAACTGGTCAGAGACCGGGGAAAGACAATTCTTTGGCCCGGATATGATTCAGGAAGCAGAAGAACAAGTTCGTATCGTTCGTGAAAAGTTGAAAACAGCCCAATCCCGTCAAAAGAGTCAATACGACCGAAAACATAAGGCTATGACTTTCGAGGTTGACGAGAAGGCTTATCTTCGGGTCACCCCTCTGAAGGGAACCCATCGTTTCGGTATCAAAGGCAAATTGGCTCCTCGTTACATTGGACCTTTTCGCATTCTTGCCAAACGAGGAGAAGTTGCCTACCAATTGGAACTACCTCCGCACCTCTCCAGAGTTCACGATGTCTTCCACGTTTCTCAACTCAGGCGTTGCTTCTCGGATCCTATCCGTGAAGTGGACCACGAAACGCTTGATCTCCAAGATGATCTTACATATCGAGAGTACCCCATCCGTATCCTCGATCAGGCCGAGCGTACCACGCGACGTCATAACATCAAGTTCCTCAAAGTTCAATGGTCGCATCATTCTGAAGATGAAGCAACTTGGGAAAGGGAGGATCGTCTTCGACTTGAGTATCCCGCCTTCTTCCCGGAGGAACCCAAATCTCGGGACGAGATTCTTTTGAGTGGGGGTGAGTTGTCACACCCTAGCTAGTCATGCATTAGAGTGTTGCATCATGTTTACTCTTTCAGCAGAAACCTGAAATGGGGATGACAGAACCCCCAGTCCCCTCTGAAACCAACTAGGGTTACTAAAATAATTTTCAATGAACCTGAAATGCCCTTCTAAAATGCCCATCATTTTTGTCTTGGTTCAGAACCTCTGCAAAAGTGGTGCACATTTTCCTAGGCCATCCTAGGGTTTTTGA
Organism: Triticum aestivum; assembly: GCF_018294505.1. NCBI lineage: Eukaryota > Viridiplantae > Streptophyta > Magnoliopsida > Poales > Poaceae > Triticum > Triticum aestivum. The sequence continues at coordinate 100,308,678 of NC_057801.1, forward strand.
ATTAAATCATAACTATTTGAATTTGGGCATTTAAAATTATATAAAATATTTAAATGCTCAAATATCTCCAAACTAAAATGTTTCATGTTGGAAATAATCCAACTATGAGCCAGGAGTAGTTTGGTGATTTTTGGAATTGCCTAGGTATTTTATTTAATTCAACAAAGTTGCAGATATATTAAATAAAAACAGAAAACAGAAAGAAAGGAGGAAAAACCTACCTGGGCTCCTCCACTGTGCGGCCCAGCCAGCTGGCTGGCCCAGCCAGCCCAGCCCACCTCCCTCCTCTGTCGTCTTCGTCCAGACAGAGGGAGGGGAGTGTGGCCGGCGCGCGCGCGCGCCACCGCGCCACGCCACCTGCTCGCCTGCTTGCCTGGCCTCCCCTCCTCGCTCGACGCCCTGGACGACGCCACGCCTCTCCCCCTGCTCTCTCTCACTCTCCCTGGCTCTCTCCTTCCTCTCTCTCGCTCTCTCCCTCTCACGGCCGAAGCACACCGTCGCCGCCGTTCGCCTTAGCCACTGCCTCCGACCACCCCTCGCTCCCCCGATTAGCTCAGGAGCTCCGCCTCGACTCCCTCTTCCTCCCCACCGCTCCACGAGTCCCCGGAAGCCCTGCATCGCCGCCACGTCGCCGTTCCCCTCTTCGGGCTCCGATCACCGTCGCCGACGAATTCGCCGTCTCCAGCGCGTCCCCGAGCCCGTTTCGACGCCCACTGCAACCGCGGTGAGCTACGCCACCGTTTCCCCCTTCTTCCCTGCTCTCTCCCGACCCCTAGGCCCTAGCCCCACCGCGGCCGAAAGCTTCACGCCGCCGGCGATGTCGCCGTCGTGGCCACGGTCGCCGTAGCGCCCAACCGAGCTCACCATCGTGCTCCACATCTCACTAGGAGCACGTAGCACGCACCAACGCTACCCCCAACCCCCTGCAACACCCTTCCCGTGCACGACCGAACCCCGGCGGCCGCAACCGAGCTCGCCGCCGTCGACTCCGGCCACCCCGACCCCAACGGACTCCGCCAAGAGCCGCGGGTCGTCCTCAGCTTCACTCCGGTGGCCTCCGCGGTCCATTTGGTGGCCGAAACGACCAAAACCACTATCGCCGCCGCACTGATGGTCGCCGCCGGCCAGAACTCCGGCGAGCTGACGTGGCCTAGTTAATTAGCCACTAACCCACCACCTACTGACGCTGACAAGTGGGCCCCAGGGCTTAGTCAAAGCTAACCAGCCCGGGTCAACACGGGATTAGCCCCTGTGTCACTGACGTGTGGACCCCACACGTCAGGTTTGACCCGAGCCAGCCCTGTTGACCTGCTGATGTCACTGTGACGTCAGGCTGACGCAGTAAATGATATTTCTGGATTTAAATTAAATCAGGAAATTCCAGAATATTATTTAAACTTCAAAAATTCATAACTTTTATTCTGTAACTCCAAATTGGACAAATTATATATGAAAAATGATCAGAAAAATCCAATCTATCCATCTGTACTATTTTCATGCATGATCAAACAAGTTAAATTGATGTTTTAATCAGAACAAGGAAAAGCACTTTAAAAGGCCATATTTGAATTTGGAATTTGAATCTTTGATTCAAATTTGCTCAAACACTTCTGGCTTTAGTTGCATTAGCCCAACACACTCATATTGCCATGTTCCATGCATGCATCATATTGTTGCATATTGTTTGGTAATGTTGTGTATCGGTATCCTTTGCGACAGGATCTGTTCCCGAGGAGTACCGTGATTACCCTAACGAAGAACCGTATCCGTGCAACGAACCATCAGGCAAGCAACCAACCATTTGATCATATCGATACAATCCCATGTTCTCGCTCCTGCTCTCTTTTACTGCATTAAGACAACGCGATTCAAACTGCTGTGTGCTACGGTAGTTGAACCCATTTCCTCTGCATGACCTGTCATTGCCACAGTAACTAGATGAAACCCACTAGCATGTGTAGGAGTTGATTGAGCCATATGTATGTGTTGTTCCTACCTTGCTATGCCTGCTATGCTTAGAGTCGTGTCAGGTCTGGTTCATCTGGGTGATGGGCTAGAGTGAAATGATTATGTCGGTAATGAGAGTGGTGTGGTGAACACGATTTGGTAAAGGTATCGATGAGAGGCCATGTAGGAGTACATGGTGGGTTGTTTCATTGAAGCCGACCTTAAGCACTGAGATCTGTATGTGTGATTTAAGAATCAGCTACTACCATGCATTGGGCCCGAAACCAATGGACCCTCTCGACTTCTTATTCACCCTAGTTCTCCGTCCAGGAGTTGCAAGTAGTTTCTGGTGTTTGTAGCCTACTGGAGGCCGTGGACAGCGCTGACCGTAGGGGTGGGCTGTGATGCGGTAGGTACGTGGCACGGTGTACCGAATACCCGTTAGGTATCTCGGGAACCCTGTTCACATCGTTCGGGGCCGTATGGGAAACCTCGGCCGGACTCCCTGCGGATGGAACCTGAATAGGCGATAAACCTGGACTGGAGGCTTAGGTGATTAGGTAGGTCGTGGCCGACACCCACGTTGGGCTTCCGCTTGAAGGTTGCCGAGTACATGTCGTGTAAACGACGATAAGTGGTGAGAGCGTGTATGAAGAAGTACACCCCTGCAGGGTTATCATGATCTATTCGAATAGCCGCGTCCGCGGTAAAGGACTACTTGGTTGCCTATACAGTTCATAGACAAGTAAATGGAAACTACTAAAAGCCTCAAGATAAGTGTGAGTGCCGAGGATGGCTCTTCCGTAGGAAGACGGAGGTGGATCCTCGGTAGTGTATTGAAGTGGTGAGTAGTGGACTCGTGTGCGCAAAACTATTTCAAGTTGGAGTATCGTAGGATAGTCTAGCCAAGAGTCAAAGCTGGCTTGCTGCAATAACTCCACCAACCCTTCTTGATACTATGCATGTATGTAGGATCTGATGTAAGTCTTGCTGAGTACCTTTGTACTCATGTTGCTATAATCTACATTTTTACAGAAGACGCTGCAACCCCTTCTGATGGGTTCTATGTAGACGTTGACATCAACGAGTAGGCTAAGGACCCAGGTGGTGACCCTGAGCTTGTGATGGACCACGTAGTATAGTTAGGCTTCCAAGCCTCTTTTATTTTACTAGTTGTCTGTACCCAGACAATGTACTTCCGCTGCTGGTTTGTATGACTGTATGACTTGTATGTGGGGTCGTGAGACCCGTACCTGTGTGTATGATATGTATGGCTCCCTGAGCCTTAAATAAAGTACTTGTGTCATAGAGTCATGTTGTGATGCTTCGTTGTATTTGCACATATCGGGCATATTGTGTGTATGATTGAAATGCTTGGTATGTGTGGGATCTGACTATCTAGTTGTTTATCTTTAGTAGCCTCTCTTACCGGGAAATGTCTCCTAGTGTTACCGCTGAGCCATGGTAGCTTGCTACTGCTCTGGAACACTTAGGCTGGCCGGCATGTGTCCTTCTTCGTTCCTGTGTCTGTCCCTTCGGGGAAATGTCACGCTTTGAGTACCGGAGTCTTGTTAGCCCGCTACAGCCCGGTTTACCGGAGTCCTGCTAGCCCAGTGCTACAGCCCGGCCCCACTTGCTGATGACCGACACGTTCGAAGCTGGGTCATGGATGCCTGTCCCTGTAAGTCTGTGCCACTTTGGGTTTACGACTAGTCATGTCAGCCCGGGCTCTTTATCATATGGATGCTAGCGACACTATCATATACGTGAGCCAAAAGGCGCAAACGGTCCCGGGAAAAGGTAAGGCGACACCCGTGGGAATACCATGCGTGAGGCCGCAAAGTGATATGAAGTGTTACCGGCTAGATCGATGTGACATCGAGTCGGGGTCCTGACAGTTTCTTCGAATGCTGCATAATGACGGCTCAAAAAAAGTCTGGAGTTCAAATAAGCTTAAAAAAATGAAGTGCCCGTGTAACAGATCAGTTCTCGTCCGAAACCCTAATACTCCAAAAGAGATTGTCCAGTTTGTACACGAAGTGCATCCAGTTTTGAAGAGACACACTCTACTCTTGCGCACATGCTATGCGGGTGAAATGATGATACCATGCCAAGTTTAAACATTTTCAGAGTTTATTTTATTGTGATTTACTATTTCACGGTCATTTAGCTCTCTAAACAAATTGGTAAATGATTGAAAAACAGCAAATGATGTCAGAACGTGTTGGAAATTGATGACTTCGCTTCGGATGCTGCATAATGCCGGCTCAAAAAAAGTCTGGAGTTCAAATAAGTTTAAAAAAATGAAGTGCCCGTGTATGAGATGAGTTCTCGTCCGAAACCCTGATACTCCGAAAGAGATTGTCCAGTTTGTACACGAAGTGTGTCTAGTTTTTGCCGTGACCCTCTCTACTCTTCTGCACATGCTATGCGGGTGAAATGATGATACCTTCAACATTTTCAGAGTTTGTTTTGTAGTGATTTTCAATTTCACGGTGATTTAGCTCTGATCTAAACAAATCAGTGACTGAAAAATAGCAAATGATGTCAGAACGTGTTGGAAATTGATGATGTCGCTTTGAATGCTGCATAATGCTGGCTCAAAAGAAGTCTGGAGTTCAAATAAGTTAAAAAAATGAAGTGCATGTGTAACAGATGAGTTCTCGTCCGAAACCCTGATACTCCGAAAGAGATTGTCGAGTTTGTACACGAAGTGCGTCCAGTTTTGAAGTGATTGGCGACCGGCGGGGAAGGACTGGCGCGGGGGATTGAGGGAGAGACCGAGTGAGTGGAGAGAGTGAGGGCGTAAACATGTAAAAATATACATCAAAAATACATTGATTATCAATGACCTTTTTGTGTACAATCTCAATTGTCAATATGATTCCGCAACGGTTTAGAAACCGGTGAAGACTCATATTGAGTCCACAAATTATACACATAGAGTTTAATGAAGACCAAATGCTTCTGATTGTTTGAGATGTAACATATTTAAGGTGGTAAAAATCTTGCTAGGGGAGCGACGTTGGACTAAAAATATCCTTCCACAACCTCTTTACTACCAGTTCATTCCATGAACCGGTACTAAAGGTGCTGGCCGTGCCCCAGCATCTTTAGTACCGATTCATGGCAGAAACCGGTACTAAAGGTTCGCAATGAACCGATACTAAAGATCTCCTCCCGCCTAGCCATTTGAACCGGCACTAATGGACACATTAGTGCCGGCTCAAATGCAAACCGGGACTAATGTGTCTCACATTTGACCCTTTTTTACTAGTGATAGCCATTCCGAGATATATTGCCATGAAAATTTCCACCGTTAAGTTTATTATGACACGCTCCAACATTGTCATATTGCTTTGCGTGATCATGTAGTTGACATTGTATTTCTGGCAAAGCCACCATTCATAATTCTTTCATACATGTCACTCTTGATTCATTATCCCGGTACACCGCCGAAGGCATCCACGTAGAGTCATATTTTGTTCTAAGATTCTTGAGTTGTAAGTAGATAAAAGTGTGATGATCTTCATTATTAGAGCATTGTCCCATGTGAGGAAAGGATGATGGAAGCAATAATTCCCTCACAACTTGGGATGAGTCTCCGGAATTTATGAAAAATTAAAGAGGCCAAAGAAGCCCAAATAAAAAAAGAGGCCAAAGAAGCCCACCAACAAGAAAAAGAAAAAAAAGAGAGATAAAGAGAGAAGGGATAATGCACTACTAGGAAAAAGGCTATAGATGATATGGATACTAATGTCGCACTAGACATGTGGTGCGCCACTACTGTATACTAATGGTGCACCATGTGTTGGTGCACCATTACTGTCCAAATACTAGTGGCGCACCACATCCACGGTGCGCCACTAGTAACAATTTTTTTTCAAAACTAGTAATGGCGCGCCAGGGGATAGTGTGCCATTACTAGTTAAACTAGTAATGGCGCACCACATCCATGGTGCGCCACTAGTATTTTTTTCAACTTTTTTATTTCAAAACTAGTAATGGCGCACTAGGGGATAGTGCGCCATTACTAGTTAAACTAGTAATGGCGCACCACATCCACGGTGCGCCACTAGTAATTTTTTTAAAAAAAATTCAATTTTTTATATTTTTTTCAAAACTAGTAATGGTGCACCGTGCGTGTGGTGCACCATTACTAGTTGAACTAGTAATGGCACACCACTCCCACGGTGCGCCATTACTAACTTGGCCCAAAAATTCCACCGAATGCACCCCCGGACCGCCTTTTCGGTTTAAAAAAATAAAAGTAAATGATGGAAATGTCAAAAAAATAAAAGAAAATAAGTTTCCCATGTGATGTGTGGTCTAGTTATTGGGAAAATTTACAAATATGAATTTCGACTTTATTTGGAATTTGTAAAATGGGCATAACTTTTGCATACGAACTCAGATTAAAAAGTTTTTTATATGAAAAATCATCTACTCGAAAAGTTATATCCGAATTTAAACATTTTCAAAATCCTCAAAAACCTAACAGAAAAAAGTTACGGGGCTTTCAAGATCTAGAGGCAAAAAAATTCAAAAAATTTCAAACTTACTAGTGGCGCACCGTTTGCTAGGTGCGCCACTAGTAACAGAAAAAAATATTTGGTTTCGATTTTTTTTGGGATTTTTTTTCAAAAAATGATACGTAATATGACCGGGAAGTTTGAAATGTTTTTCAAAATTTCATCATACTCATGAACATGAATAAAGTCCTAGACATCAACAAGGTATAATAGGATTGATATGATAGATATATCAACAAGTGCCTGTTAAGTGAGGTGGTGCTGGGGTTGGGTAGAACTATGAAGTTAAGCATGCTCGGGCTGGAGTAGTATGAGGTTGGGTGACCTTCCAGGAAGTTTGACCACTTAGTCCGATTTGACTTGAGATTAAGCATATTGACCTCAAATTAAGCCATAGTGACCCGATATTAAGAAAAAAATGAAAAAAAATTTGAAAAAATAATTGAAACAAAAGATTTAAAAAAAATTCCTGAAAAAATATTTGAAACAAATTTGTTAGTAATGGCGCACTTCTATGTGGTGCGCCATTACTAAGTCAGATAGTAATGGCGCACCGTGGGCTATACTGGTGCGCCATTAGTATCTCGTATACTAATGGCGCACCTGTGGTGCACCATTAGTAAAAAATTCTAATGGCGTGGTGCTGGTGGCGCACCTGTAGTGCGCCATTAGTAGGCAAAACAGGTGCGCCACTAGAAGGCCTTTTCCTAGTAGTGATGTTACTATCCTTTACCACATTTGTGCTTCAAAGTAGCACCATGATCTTCATGATAGAGAGTCTCCTATGTTGTCACCTTCATATATTAGTGGGTATTTTTCATTATACAACTTGGCTTGTATATTCCAACGATGTGCTTCCTCAAATTGCCCTAGGTCTTCGTGAGCAAGCAAGTTGGATGCACACCCACTTAATTCCTTTTGATGAGCTTTCATACACTTATAGCTCTAGTGCAACCGTTGCATCGCAATCCCTACTCACTCACATTGATATCTATTAATGGGCATCTCCATAGCCCCACTAGTATAAAACATGGCATATGTTTGGGTTAGGTATGCCCATTAGTCCCTGTTCAGTCACGAACCAGTACCCATGGGCCCGTTGGTCCCGGTTCGTGAGGACAGGGGCCTGCCGGGCCTCGTGGGGGCATTGGTCCAGGTTCGGCTGGGACCTTTGGTCCCGGTTGGTGGGACGAACCGGGACCAATTGTCCTTGCTCCTGGCCCACCTCCATTGGACCCGGTTCGTGGCATGAACTGGTACGAAAGGGTGACCTTTAGTCCCGGTTCGTGCCATGAACCGAAACCAATGAGTTTCCTATCTATACCACTCGCCCGCGAGCAGAGCACTCCCACTGCTCTATTTTTCCTGGCCGGCGAGGGGGAGCTTTGTGGTGCTCTAGCTCACCTCCTATGCACACCAGGTGTTCGATGGAACGCCCGAGCCACAGTACTTAAGCTTTCTCCTCTCCAAGCTCGACCTCCAAGCTCCATTTTCCTCAATATTTGTCTAGGTTTAGCGGTCCGTCACGTCCCGTCCCGGTCTTCACCACCGTCGATCGCCCGCGCCGATCTCGTCGCCGACAACACCGTGGTGAGCCTCTTGTTCTTATCTTCTTTCTGAAAGGAAAAAATTCTTACTTGTATGTTTGTATAGATACTTGTATAATTTTCTTTCTTTTATTATTGCTTCTTATTACTTAGTGTGTTGGTTTTGGTATCCGCCCCTGTCGGCCCTCATCCTGTCTATGATTCAGATGTGGTATATATTATCTTTATAACTATTTGGTTCATTTATTGTTTATGACAATTATGCCGACCAACGTGACATAGATTTTATTTATCTTGGAGGTATGTGAACCAGAAATTCCAACCAACCCTATTGTCGAGACGTTAAATTTAGTTGAAGAAGAAAACAATTTCTTGAAGGAAAAACTAAAAAATTGATGAGGAGAACATGATATTGGAGTTGCATGTTGCGGATGTCATCGATGATCACAAGATCAGGATAGATGCAATGCGCTTGGAGATTAGAAAGATTAGAAAATATGCCATCCATACCGAGGCTTGGTATCATTATGCCGTTGGATCAATTGTTACCTTGGTTGCGATTATGATCGCATTTGTTTTGGCATTGAAATGTTTTACATAGTTTCAATGTATGGTTTAAATGTGATGAGAACTATGTATGTACTTTGGTTTCAATGTGATGATGAACTTCTATTAATTTGGTCACTTAATTATCTATTCATGATGTTCTGTAATGGTTTTGACACACTTGATTATATATAATGCACGCAGATGAACCGACAATGGATGTATGGTGACAAACACACCTCCGAGTACAATAAGGGCGTGCATGATTTTCTCGAAGTGGCTGAGGCAAACAAGCAGAATGGTTTTATGTGTTGTCCAGGCCCTGTATGTGGGAATGCGAAGTCTTACTCTGACTCGAAAATCATTCACACCCACCTGCTTTATAAGGGATTCATGCAACACTATAATGTTTGGACCAAGAACGGAGAAATAGGGGTTATGATGGAAGACAGCGAAGAAGAAGAGGATGATGAGAACTATGTGCCCCCGAATACGGTGATGCTGCAACGGGGGAAGCTGTTAAAGATCAAGAGGAACCAGACGATGTGCCCGATGAAGATCTCCGCCTAGTCATTGTTGATGCAAGGAGTCAGTGTGAACGTCAAAAGGAGAAGGTGAAGTTCCATCGCTTGCTAGAGGATCACAAAATAGGTTTCTACCACAATTGCGAAGATGGCAACACAAAGCTCGGTACCGTACTGGAATTGCTGGAGTGGAAGGCAGAGAATGTTGTGTCTGGCAAAGGATTTGAGAAGCTACTGAAAATATTAAAGAAGAAGCTTCAAAAGGATAACGAATTGCCCGACAGTACGTATGTAGCAAAGAAGGTTGTTTGCCCTCTAGGATTGGAGGTGCAGAAGATACATGCATGCCCTAATGACTGCATCATGTACCGTGGTGCGTAGGAGGATTTGAATGCATGCGCGGTATGCGGTGCATTGCGGTATAAGATCATATGAGATGACCCTCGTGAAGTTGACGGCGAGCGCCCCCGGAAGAGGATTCCTGCCAAGGTGATGTGGTATGCTCCTATAATACCACGGTTGAAACGCCTGTTCAGAAACAAAGAGCATGCCAAGTCAATGCGATGGCACAGAGATGACCGTAAGAAAGAAGGGAAGTTGAGAGCACCCGCTGACGGGTCGCTGTGGAGAAAAATCGAGAGAAAGTACAGGGAGGAGTTTGCAGGTGACACAAGGAACGTATGGTGTCGGACATAGGGTTCTGGAAAAACTCTTGAGGTTCTAACACTGGGGTGCGCACGAAGATTTCCCCCTACCAAAACATGGCCTCAGCCTCGCCGTGATCCCTAAGCTTAACTGGATGGACTCACACCACAAGAGAAACAAGATTTATACAGGTTCGGGCCACCATGGTGGTGTAATACCCTACTCCTGTGTATGGTGGTGGATTGCCTATTTGGCTGATGATGAACAGTACAAGGGAAGAACTGTTGGGGAACGTTGCAGAAAATTAATTTTTTTCCTATGGTTTCACCAAGATCCATCTATGAGTTCATCTAAGCAACAAATCATGGGAGAGAGATTGCATCTACATACCACTTTGTAGATCGCGCGGAAGCATTCCAAAGAACGGGGTTGAAGTAGTCGTTCTCGTCGTGATCCTATCACCGGAGATCCTAGCGCCGAACGGACGGCACCTCCGCGTTCAACACACGTACGGTCAGCGTGATGTCTCCTCCGTCTTGATCCAGCAAGGGGGAAGGAGAGGTTGATGATGAAAGCTCCAGCAGCAGCACAACGGCGTGGTGGTGGTGGAACAGCAGCACTCCGGCAGGGCTTCGCCAAGCACGTGACAGAGGAGGAAGAGGTGTAGCAGGGGGAGGGAGGTGCCAGAACTTTAGGGTGTGGCTGCCCATCCCCCCTCCCTTTATATAGGCCCCCAGGGAGGGAGCGCCGGCCCTGGAAGATCCAATCTCCCAAGGGGGCGGCGGCCAAGGGGGGTGGAGTACCCCCCAAGCCAAGTGGGGCGCCCCCCCCCCACCCTAGGGTTTCAACCCTAGGCGCTGGGGGTGGGCCAAGGGGGGCGCACCAGCCCACTATGGGCTGGTTCCCCTCCCCACTACGGCCCTTGGGGCCCTCCGGGATGGGTGGCCCCACCCGGTGGACCCCCGGGACCCTTCCGGTGGTCCCGGTACAATACCGGGTGACCCCGAAACTTTCCCGATGGCCGAAATACCACTTTCTATATATAATTCTTCACCTCCGGACTATTCTGGAACTCCTCGTCACATCCGGGATCTCGTCTGGGACTCCGAACAACATTCGGTATACTACATACTCATATTCATATAACCCTAGCGTCACCGAACCTTAAGTGTGTAGACCCTACGGGTTCGGGAGACACGTAGACATGACCGAGACGGCTCTCGGGCAATAACCAACAGCGAGATCTGGATACCCATGTTGGTTCCCACATGCTCCTCGATGATCTCATCGGATGAACCATGATGTCGAGGATTCGAACAACCCCGTATACAATTCCCTTTGTCAATCGGTACGTTACATGCCTGAGACTCGATCGTCGGTATCCCAATACCTCGTTCAGTCTTGTTACCGGCAAGTCACTTTATTCGTACCGTAATGCATGATCCCGTGACCAAACACTTGGTCACTTTGAGCTCATTATGATGATGCATTACCGAGTGGGCCCAGAGATACCTCTCCGTCATACGGAGTGACAAATCCCAGTATCGATCCGTGTCAACCCAACAGACACTTTTGGAGATACCTGTAGTGCACCTTTATAGTCACCCAGCTACGTTGTGACGTTTGGTACACCCAAAGCACTCTTACGGTATCCGGGAGTTACACGATCTCATGGTCTAAGGAAGAGATACTTGACATTGAAAAAGCTCTAGCAAAACGAACTACACGATCTTGTGCTATGCTTAGGATTGGGTCTTGTCCATCACATCATTCTCCTAATGATGTGATCCCGTTGTCAATGACATCTAATGTCCATAGTCAGGAAACCATGACTATCTGTTGACCAACGAGCTAGTCAACTAGAGGCTCACTAGGGACATGTTATGGTCTATGTATTCACACGTGTATTACGATTTCCGGATAATACAGTTATAGCATGAATAAAAGACAATTATCATGAATAAGGAAATATAATAATAACCCTTTTATTATTGCCTCTAGGGCATATTTCCAACAGTCTCCCACTTGCACTAGAGTCAATAATCTAGTTACATTGTGATGAATCGAACACCCATAGAGTTCTGGTGTTGATCATGTTTTGCTCGCGAGAGAGGTTTAGTCAACGGATCTGCGACATTCAGATCCGTATGTACTTTGCAAATATCTATGTCTCCATCTTGAACATTTTCACGGATGGAGTTGAAGCGACGCTTGATGTGCCTGGTCTTCTTGTGAAACCTGGGCTCCTTGGCAAGGGCAATAGCTCCAGTGTTGTCACAGAAGAGTTTGATCGGCCCCGACGCATTGGGTATGACTCCTAGGTCGGTGATGAACTCCTTCACCCATATTGCTTCATGCGCTGCCTCCGAGGCTGCCATGTACTCCGCTTCACATGTAGATCCCGCCACGACGCTCTGCTTGCAGCTGCACCAGCTTACTGCTCCACCATTCAACATATACACGTATCCGGTTTGTGACTTAGAGTCATCCAGATCTGTGTCGAAGCTAGCGTCGACGTAACCCTTTACGACGAGCTCTTCGTCACCTCCATAAACGAGAAACATGTCCTTCGTCCTTTTCAGGTACTTTAGGATATTCTTGACCGCTGTCCAGTGTTCCTTGCCGGGATTACTTTGGTACCTTCCTACCAAACTTACGGCAAGGTTTACATCAGGTCTGGTACACAGCATGGCATACATAATAGATCCTATGGCTGAAGCATAGGGGATGACACTCATCTCTTCTTTATCTTTTGCCGTGGTCGGGCATTGAGCCGAGCTCAATCTCACACCTTGCAATACAGGCAAGAACCCCTTCTTGGACTGATCCATTTTGAACTTCTTCAAAATCTTATCAAGGTATGTGCTTTGTGAAAGACCTATGAGGCGTCTCGATCTATCTCTATAGATCTTGATGCCTAATATATAAGCAGCTTCTCCAAGGTCCTTCATTGAAAAACACTTATTCAAGTAGGCCTTAATGTTGTCCAAAAGTTCTATATCATTTCCCATCAAAAGTATGTCATCTACATATAATATGAGAAATGCTACAGAGCTCCCACTCACTTTCTTGTAAACGCAGGCTTCTCCATAAGTCTGCATAAACCCAAACGCTTTGATCATCTCATCAAAGCGAATGTTCCAACTCCGAGATGCTTGCACCAGCCCATAAATGGATCGCTGGAGCTTGCATACTTTGTTAGCATTCTTAGGATCGACAAAACCCTCCGGCTGCATCATATCTAGTTATTCCTTAAGATGCCCGTTAAGGAATGCCGTTTTGACGTCCATCTACCATATCTCATAATCATAGTATGCGGCAATTGCTAACATGATTCGGACGGACTTAAGCTTCGCTACGGGAGAGAAAGTCTCATCGTAGTCAATCCCTTGAACTTGCCGATAACCCTTAGCGACAAGTCGAGCTTTATAGATGGTGACATTTCCATCCGCGTCCGTCTTCTTCTTAAAGATCCATTTGTTTTCTATCGCTCGCCGATCATCGGGCAAGTCAGTCAAAGTCCATACTTTGTTTTCATACATGGATTCTATCTCGGATTTCATGGCTTCTAGCCATTTGTTGGAATCTGGGCCCGCCATTGCTTCTTCATAGTTCGAAGGTTCACCGTTGTCCAACAACATGATTTCCAGGACAGGGTTGCCGTACCACTCTGGTGTGGAACGTGTCCTTGTGGACCTACGAAGTTCAGTAGCAACTTGATCCGAAGTACCTTGATCATCATCATTATTGTCCTCTTTAGTTGGTGTAGGCATCACAGGAACATTTTCCTGAGCTGCACTACTATCCCATTCAAGAGGTAGTACTTCATCGAGTTCTACTTTCCTCCCACTTACTTCTTTCGAGACAAACTCTTTTTCCAGAAAGGATCCGTTGTTGGCAACAAAGATCTTGCCCTCGGATCTTAAGTAGAAGGTATACCAATGGTTTCTTTAGGGTATCCTATGAAGACGCATTTTTCCGACTTGGGTTCGAGCTTTTCAGGTTGAAGTTTCTTGACATAAGCATCGCATCCCCAAACTTTTAGAAACGATAGCTTAGGTTTCTTCCCAAACCATAATTCATACGGTGTCATCTCAACGGATTTAGACGGTGCCCTATTTAAAGTGAATGTAGTTGTCTCTAGAGCGTATCCCCAAAATGATAGCGGTAAATCAGTAAGAGACATCATAGATCGCACCATATCCAGTAGAGTGCGATTACGACGTTCGGACACACCGTTACGATGAGGTGTTCCAGGCGGCGTGAGTTGTGAAACGATTCCACAATTTCTTAAGTGTGTACCAAACTCGTGACTTAAATATTCTACTCCATGATCCGATCGTAAGAATTTTATCTTTCGGTCACGTTGATTCTCTACTTCATTCTGAAATTCCTTGAACTTTTCAAAGGTCTCAGACTTGTGTTTCATCAAGTAGACATACCCATATCTACTCAAGTCATCAGTGAGAGTGAGAACATAACGATATCCTCCGCGAGCCTCAACGCTCATTGGACCGCACACATCGGTATGTATGATTTCCAACAAGTTGGTTGCTCGCTCCATTGTTCCGGAGAACGGGGTCTTGGTCATTTTGCCCATGAGGCATGGTTCGCATGTGTCAAATGATTCATAATCGAGAGACTCTAAAAGTCCATCAGCATGGAGCTTCTTCATGCGCTTGACACCAATGTGACCAAGGCGGCAGTGCCACAAGTATGTGGGACTATCATTATCAACTTTACATCTTTTGGTATTCACACTATGAATATGTGTAACATTATGTTCGAGATTCATTAAGAATAAACCATTGACCATTGGGGCATGACCATAAAACATATCTCTCATATAAATAGAACAACCATTATTCTCGGATTTAAATGAGTAGCCATCTCGTATTAAACGAGATCCAGATACAATGTTCATGCTCAAACTTGGCACTAAATAACAATTATTGAGGTTTAAAACTAATCCCGTAGGTAAATGTAGAGGTAGCGTGCCGACGGCGATCACATCGACCTTGGAACCATTCCCGACGCGCATCGTCACCTCGTCCTTCGCCAGTCTCCGCTTATTCCGTAGCTCCTGCTGTGAGTTACAAATGTGAGCAACGGCACCGGTATCAAATACCCAGGAGTTACTACGAGTACTGGTGAGGTACACATCAATTACATGTATATCAAATATACCTTTAGTGTTGCCGGCCTTCTTGTCCGCTAAGTATTTGGGGCAGTTCCGCTTCCAGTGACCCTTCCCCTTGCAATAAAAGCACTCAGTTTCAGGCTTGGGTCCATTCTTTGACTTCTTCCCGGCAACTGGCTTACCGGGCGCGGCAACATCTTTGCCGTCCTTCTTGAAGTTCTTCTTACCCTTGCCCTTCTTGAACTTAGTGGTCTTATTGACCATCAACACTTGATGTTCTTTCTTGATTTCAACCTCTGCTGACTTCAGCATTGAAAATACTTCAGGAATGGTCTTTACCATCCCCTGCATATTGTAGTTCATCACAAAGCTCTTGTAGCTTGGTGGAGCGACTGAAGGATTCTGTCAATGACCGCCTCATCCGGGAGGTTAATGTCCAGCTGGGACAGGCGGTTGTGCAACCCAGACATTTTGAGTATGTGCTCACTGACAGAACTATTTTCCTCCATCTTACAACTATAGAACTTGTCGGAGACTTCATATCTCTCGACCCGGGCATGAGCTTGGAAAACTAGTTTCAGCTCCTCGAACATCTCATATGCTCCGTGTTGCTCAAAACGCTTTTGGAGCCCCGGTTCTAAGCTGTAAAGCATGCCGCACTGAACGAGGGAGTAATCATCAGCGCGAGACTGCCAAGCATTCATAATGTCTTGGTTCTCTGGGACGGGTGCATCACCTAGCGGTCCTTCTAGGACATATTGTTTCCTGGCTGCTATGAGGATGATCCTCAGGTTCCGGACCCAGTCCGAATAGTTGCTGCCATCATCTTTCAGCTTGGTTTTCTCTAGGAACGCGTTGAAGTTCATGTTGACATGAGCGTTGGCCATTTGATCTACAAGACATATTTTGCAAAAGTTTTAGACTAAGTTCATGATAATTAAGTTCATCTAATCAAATTATTAAATGAACTCCCACTCAGATCAGACATCCCTCTAGTCATCTAAGTGTTACACGATCCGAGTCGACTAGGCCGTGTCCGATCATCACGTGAGACGGACTAGTCATCATCGGTGAACATCTCCATGTTGATCGTATCTTCTATATGACTCATGATCGACCTTTCGGTCTCTTGTGTTCTGAGGCCATGTCTGTACATGCTAGGCTCGTCAAGTTAACCCTAAGTGTTCTGCATGTGTAAATCTGTCTTACACCCGTTGTATGTGAATGTTAGGATCTATCACACCCGATCATCACGTGGTGCTTCGAAACGACGAACTTTAGCAACGGTGCACAGTTAGGGGGAACACTTTCTTGAAATTATTGTAAGGGATCATCTTATTTACTACCGCCGTTCTAAGTAAACAAGATGCATAAAACATAACAAACATCACATGCAATTATATAGTAGTGACATGATATGCCCAATATCATATAGCTCCTTCAATCTCCATCTTCGGGGCTCCATGATCATCTTCGTCACCGGCATGACACCATGATCTCCATCATCATGATCTCCATCATTGTGTCTTCATGAAGTTGTCACGCCAACGACTACTTCTACTTCTATGGCTAACGCGTTTAGCAATAAAGTAAAGTAATTTACATGGCGTTCTTCAATGACACGCAGGTCATACAAAAAATAAAGACAACTCCTATGGCTCCTTCCGGTTGTCATACTCATCGACATGCAAGTCGTGATTCCTATTACAAGAACATGATCTCATACATCACAATATATCATTCATCATTCATCACAACTTCTGGCCATATCACATCACATGACAATTGCTGCAAAAACAAGTTAGACGTCCTCTAATTGTTGTTGCATCTTTTACGTGGCTGCAATTGGGTTCTAGCAAGAACGTTTTCTTACCTACGAATAACCACAACGTGATTTTGTCAACTTCTATTTACCCTTCATAAGGACCCTTTTCATCGAATCCGCTCCAACTAAAGTGGGAGAGACAGACACCCACCAGCCACCTTATGCAACTAGTGCATGTCAGTCGGTGGAACCGGTCTCACGTAAGCGTACGTGTAAGGTTGGTCCGGGCCGCTTCATCCCACAATACCGCTGAAGCAAGATAAGACTAGTAGCGGCAAGCAAGTTGACAAGATCTACGCCCACAACAAAATTGTGTTCTACTCGTGCAATAGAGAACTACGCATAAACCTGGCTCATGATGCCACTGTTGGGGAACGTTGCAGAAAATTAAAATTTTTTCTACGGTTTCACCAAGATCCATCTATGAGTTCATCTAAGCAATGAGTCATGGGAGAGAGATTGCATCTACATACCACTTTGTAGATCGCGCGGAAGCATTCAAAAGAATGGGGTTGAAGTAGTCGTTCTCGGCGTGATCCTATCACCGGAGATCCTAGCGCCGAACGGACGGCACCTCCGCGTTCAACACACGTACGGTCAGCGTGACGTCTCCTCCGTCTTGATCCAGCAAGGGGGAAGGAGAGGTTGATGATGAAAGCTCCAGCAGCAGCACAACGGCGTGGTGGTGGTGGAACAGCAGCACTCTGGCAGGGCTTCCCCAAGCACGTGACGGAGGAGGAAGAGGTGTAGCAGGGGGAGGGAGGCGCCAGAACTTAAGGGTGCGGCTGCCCCCTCCCCCTTCCCTTTATATAGGCCCCTAGGGGGGGCTCCGGCCCTGGGAGATCCAATCTCCCAAGGGGGCGGTGGCCAAGGGGGGTGGAGTACCCCCAAGCCAAGTGGGGCGCCCCCCCCCCCCCCACCCTAGGGTTTCAACCCTAGGCGCAGGGGGTGGGCCAAGGGGGGCGCACCAGCCGACTATGGGCTGGTTCCCCTCCCCACTTCGGCCCTTGGGGCCCTCCGGGATGGGTGGCCCCACCCGGTGGACCCCCGGGACCCTTCCGGTGGTCTCAGTACAATACCGGGTGACCCCGAAACTTTCCCGATGGCCAAAATACCACTTTCTATATATAATTCTTCACCTCCGGACTATTCCGGAACTCCTCGTGACGTCCAGGATCTCATTCGGGACTCCGAACAACGTTCGGTATACTGCATACTCATATTCATACAACGCTAGCGTCACCGAACCTTAAGTGTGTAGACCCTACGGGTTCGGGAGACACGTAGACATGACCAAGACGGCTCTCGGGCAATAACCAACAGCGGGATCTGGATACCCATGTTGGTTCCCACATGCTCCTCGATGATCTCATCGGATGAACCACGATGTCGAGGATTCGAACAACCCCGTATACAATTCCCTTTGTCAATCGGTACGTTACATGCCCGAGACTCGATCGTCGGTATCCCAATACCTCGTTCAGTCTCGTTACTGGCAAGTCACTTTACTCGTACCGTAATGCATGATCCCGTGAACAAACACTTGGTCACTTTGAGCTCATTATGATGATGCATTACTTAGTGGGCCCAGAGATACCTCTCCGTCATACAGAGTGACAAATCCCAGTCTCGATCCGTGTCAACCCAACAGACACTTTTGGAGATACCTGTAGTGCACCTTTATAGTCACCCAGTTACGTTGTGACGTTTGGTACACCCAAAGCACTCTTACGGTATCCGGGAGTTACACGATCTCATGGTCTAAGGAAGAGATACTTGACATTGAAAAAGCTCTAGCAAAATGAACTACACGATCTTGTGCTATGCTTAGGATTGGGTCTTGTCCATCACATCAGTCTCCTAATGATGTGATCCTGTTGTCAATGACATCTATTGTCCATAGTCAGGAAACCGTGACTATCTATTGACCAACGAGCTAGTCAACTAGAGGCTCACTAGGGACATGTTATGGTCTATGTATTCACACGTGTATTATGATTTCCGGATAATACAGTTATACCATGAATAAAAGACAATTATCATGAATAAGGAAATATAATAATAACCCTTTTATTATTGCCTCTAGGGCATATTTCCAACAAGAACAGCCTCCTCAGGAGAGATGTTCTTGTGCTTGGCGAACTTGTGTGGATGAGGATGATCTGAATGATCCGCCCCTCTCTACTGTCGTGGATATCCTTATTTATAGAGGCCCTGATCCTCTTCCCAAATATTGAGAGAGAAGGGATCCCACAACGGGCATTTTGAAAGGGGACAACTAGTATAAGCTATCCTGATTAAAGGTGGTCTTCGCCTATCAAAGGTGCTGGTGATGACGTCGTCTTGGGCTCCACGATGACCGCAGTCCTGCTGTACTGCTGGTCTTGGTCTTGTTGCACCAATATGGAAACCTTTGCCTGATGCCTCGGAACTCCGCGCCTGCACTTGCCCCCTTAGCACCAAAGAGTAAACGAGGACATTGCGCGGGCTGGCGGCCGCCTGGCCTTGATCGTCATGGCTTGCGTCACGGGGACCTCGCGAGGTGCCCCTTGCCTTGATCTCTCTGCCCCCTCATGAGCCTGCCTTGTGAGGCCGCTCCTGAGGAGTCCTTGCATCGTCCGCTCCATGAGGCTTGGCCCCTCGCGAGGGTCTTGAGTGTTAGTAGATGAAGGCAGGTCATACTGGGCCACTGGTAGAGCCACGCTGCAGGCCGCAGGCAGGCAAGTTTGGGGACCCCCGTTCCCAGAACGCCGATAGTAGACCCCGGGCCCAAGGCGCGCTCGGACTTGGCTTAACGGCGAAGCCAAAGGGCAAGTGCGGAGCGCCGCGTGCCCCAACAGCCTGTGACCTGGGTCAACGTGTGGCAACTTATTGGACGTGAGCGTCTCCGCTTCCCCACATTGCCCCAATATACGCCTGGCTAGGTGGCCACAGTGCCCTACATAGTTATTTCCTCCTCGTAGGCGGCGTGCTTCCTATTCTCACTACTAGAATCTGGCACTTTGCCATCTGCCATGGCAGATGGCAAAGGCATGGTCGGCGGATGGCAAAGGCGTTGCCATCTGCCAGCAGATGGCAAATAGTTCGTCTGAAATCCTGCCGGTAAAGGCTTCTTTGCCATCTGCTGGCTGATGGCAAAGAGCCTGTGGCTTTGCCATCTGCTGGCAGATGGCAAAGCCTCTTAACGGGGTTAGCCCCGTTAGAAGGCTAACGGCATACTTTGCCGTCTGCCAGCAGATGGCAAAGGGCCCAAATAGGCCATCCCAAATTTTACATGTAGATGACACATGGCCTCTTTGCCATCTGCCAGCTGATGGCAAAGCTCTTTGCCATCTGCCAGCAGATGGCAAAGTGCATATATTGCCCCATTTAATATATATTTTCTTATATCAATTCATTTTCACAGAAAATCAAACACCAATATATTTATATGACCAATATAGCATATTCAACACATATTACCAATAGTCATGAACACATATATATCGAACACATATACAACACATGTTACCAATAGTTTACCAATAGTAGCAAGTTTCATCCATACATATACATAGTTTCATCAATATTACACAGTTTCATCATAGGTAGCAAGTTTCACAAAGTCAAAACAAAAACTAAAGACAAGCACTCCATCAACCCAAGGTTCCGTGATCTGAAGCAAATCTACAAAATGGGACATATAAGGAATTAGAAATATTCCCTTAAAAAAATAGAAAGAATTAGAAATAGCCCGTCAAAAAGAGTCATGATCACGTACACACATAAGCAGTTGTCCATGCCTCATGCTAAGAAAAAGTAAAAGAGGGCAGGTCGGACACGTACATAAGTCCTGGCCATGTACGCACATCCATGTATATACTAGATGGATACCCCGCGCGTTGCTGCGGGACATGTTGCGTGAGCTTCTAAATATTAAACGGATTGGTTTCAGTAACCATAAGAAAGTTGTTTTTCTTTACTAATGTAACACTGTCTATTTTGGGATGTTCACAACAAATTGGCATTGCAGTTAAGTACACGCACTAAAAAAGACGGGATTTGCAGTATATGTACTTTGAAGATTAGTCATATTGCCATATAGCACTGAAGATGGTTCTCATATACATGAATACTAAAGATGATTTGATAAACATGAGTATTTGTTAGAGGCAGATATTGGAGAGGTGATTTAATTTTGCAAGATGAAGATTGATGCAAGACAGGATTGAAGTTTTCATTAAATAAATAGTGCAAAATTGCATACACGGTGAGAAAATGAAATTAGTTTTCAGCAATGGACCAGCTCTTTAATATTGCTTAAAAAATATTATTGCTGGCAGGTGCACAAACGAAAACAAATGAAGCTACTAATTCTAGCGTGCGAGTTTGGAATAAAATAAATACAACTATTAGATAACCAAATTCCCTTGATCTCATTAGTGACCACAGATGGTATTTTTAGACTACCGCTAAAATAGTTCACAAAATGAGCGATAACAACCCAGAGTCTTTCCTTTATGATGAATCAGATTTTTAATCAAATCAACACCTTAGGAAAGATAAATAAAAATAAAAATAACTCCTATTAGATAACCAAATTCTACTTATCCCATTAGTGATAACAAATGATATTTTTATACTACTGCTAAAAATAGTTCACAAGTATGAGCGACAACAACTTGTAGGGATTTATTTGTTTCTTTCCTTTATGATTTTTCAGACAAAAAAATAAATCTAATCAACACCTTAGGAAAGATAAATAAGAAATTTCCAAGGAGACTAGCAAAATGCATAGCTATGTTCATACCTTGCTGTATGAAAGCAAGCAATTATGCTAGTTGTTATATTGATCTCCACTTTGGCCGAATGCTTGAGAAAGTTGAAAGTGTACAATTTGACTGAGATGCAGAGAGACGACTACTACTAAGATTGGAGGCAACAGAACTAACAATACCTGTTGGTGGTGGCACCAGAAACATACCGTTGCTTTTCGGTGATATGGAGTGGAAAAACACATGCGTAGATGGCTTTTGACAGAACCTTTGCATGCATGTGCCCGTGGTAAGAAGCAGGTGCAGCAGGAAGTTGTCACTGACGACTTCTACTATTATATCTATAATTCTGTATAAACAACTGGGAGTTGAAAATGAAAGAAAACAAAATGTCAAGGAAATACTGTTAGGCTGTGTATGAACTATCACTGTATGGACCATGGAGTAATTAAGTCTTGCTTCAAGAAAACATAATCAGAATGGACAAAAGAGTAAAACCTTATAGATTCTATCTTTGTAATATGAGGATGTGCCGTTCCCTGTAGTTTTGTCATACCAAACATTAGCTTGTTGAAAGATGCAACGTGCCAATAAAATTAAAATGAATCACCACCAACAAATTCTTAATTTAAAATTTTGGTAGCGTCTTGTAGCAGCAGCAGCACCGCGTCATTAAGCCAGAGAGACACGTACGACCCGCACAAATTCATCCAGCCGATCCCACACCTCCAGAGCAGCCGGTCTGTCTTGATGCCTTTTATTCTTGCTTATCTGCACCATAGGTTAATAACACAATTAATAAAGCAGCTGTAAGTGGGAGCAAAATAGAATTTGATTACAATAACCAAGAAAACATATGAAAAATTCCTCCCACTAACAGATATGATTTTGACATTCCACTGTTTGACCACTTTTGCTGAATCGACACTATCATCTTCAAAGCGTACAAAGAACCCAATAACTGAGAGAAAAGTTTAAAATGTTAGGCCACATATGGTATCGACTTGCTGTGCTGAAAAGAGAAACAGAGCAATCTAATGTTCCATGTTGCATTACAAATACCATAAATTTTTGACCAAGTTTAGTGGGAGGCTTTGCTAGGAACAGAGACAAAAGGTGCGGGGAAACGGGTATGATTTGGTTAGTCATAGCAGCAGTGATTTCCTGCTCGACAGCCAATGTCAATGCCAAAAACAAGCATCATTTTAACCCAATCTATCTATTATATACTTAAAACAATAGAAAACTAACGGTTAAGATTCATCTATACAAAGTTAAGATGCATAAAATAAATTTGCCATGGTGAATTTGTAAAATTTGCCATGATCGATGAACTAAATTTGTCATGCTCTATAAAAATAAATTTGCCATGTATGTTAAATAGTTTTCTAATATATTTCCCATGTGACCATAACTGAATTTGCCATGTGACCAGTAATGAATTTGCCTATGAACAAAAAGACTAGGAAAATGAAAAATGACAGAATATGCCATGTGACAAAAAATAATGGAATTGCTGTGACAGAAATGCCGTGTTACGAAAGTCACCGAATTTCTTAGGGCATAACATTACTCAGCTAGCTATATAAAAATTCAAAAATAAAATGCATCTGCTTGAAGAAATAATGCGATTGACACGTTAAAACTATGATAGAAATGTAAAATTTGATGGCAAAACTACAGCAAGGAAAAAGAACTCCTATGTAGTGATGGTAGAACGTATGAATTTGCCGCGGCAAAATTTGGTTCTCCCTAAGAAAACATAATGGAAAAACTATGGTGGAACGAATCTAAATTTGCCGTTCACTGCATATTGAAAATTGCCCTAGAATATCCCTACCAGTTCTGAACCAAATCAAAAACAACATATCACAAAAATACCATGGTACAGAATGGGGGTGAAAATTGCCATGACATATCTACTAGTGCACTGGGTCATGGCATGTCATCTGTACTAGTCTACTGGGTCATGGGATGCAATTGGGGGTGAGAAATCTAAACACAAAATTCGGATCTGCCTCTACTGGGTCATGGAACATCAATTTGCAGATAATCAAACTAACAAAAATGAAAAAAAGATGGGGGGTTGAGGATGTTGCCACCTGCAGTGGAAGGATCCAAATGCCTTTTGCAGTTCGCCACCGTGGTGGTCAAGCTCGACCTGCGGCTGCGGCGTCACCTGGCGAACAACGACGAGCATGGACTCCCTGCAGCCTTGCAGCAAAAACATGATGCGGAGGACCGCCACGCCCGTCATCGAGTAGTGCGCCTCCACAATCTTGAAGCCATAGGGTGCGCTGCCCCCCCCCCCCCCCCCCCGGCTGCGGCCGCGGCAAGGACGCCCAGCCGCATCGGAGGTGATAGTCGCACCGAGCGACTAGAGCAGCCACATCAGTGGCCATGGACGGCGGCTAGGTGCGCACAGACGGAGGCGGCCTCGACGTCCGCGCTCGCCGCGGCGGCGCGGGCAAGCAGGCGGCGCTCGCTCTCCGCCCACGTCGCCCCGTTGAGTCGGTCGGCGCGGACCCGGAGCGCGCCAAACTCGATGATGGCCGCCAGGTTGAGCAGTCGATGTGCGCGCAGACGGAGGCGGCCTCGACGGCCGCTGCGGCCACTCGCCCCGCTTGAGCCGGTCGGCGGGGACCCGGAGTGCGCCGTCCTAGAGCTTCGCATCGACGAGCACCGCGGCGCTCGTCCTCCTCCTCACTCTCGAGCTGAGTAAAACAAGTGGTGTGGCTGTGGGAGTGGATAAGGAAAGAGAGTGGATAAGGAGAGAGACGTGCGGTGGGAGGAAGAAACGTTCGGGCTGGGAGAGGTGGGGAGAGAGAGAGGGGTGGGGCCGGGTTGGAGAGAGGGGAGGATAATTTTTTTTAGAAGAGACCTCTTTGCCATCAGCCAGCGGATGGCAAAGGCCCATATCTTTGCCATCAGCCAGCGGCTGGCAGATGGCAAAGAGGTGGGGCTACTGGGCCGTTACAGCGCCGTCATTCATTGGGCCCCACCCACTTCTTTGACATCTGCCAACAGATGGAAAAGATTCTTTGCCATCTGCTGGCAGATGGCAAAGAGGTGGGTTGACAGACCGTTACAGCACTGGACCCCTACTCACCTCTTTGCCATCTGCTGGCAGATGGCAAAGATTATTTGCCATCCACTAGCAGATGGCAAAGAAATCGCTGATGGCAACCATGTTCTTTGCCGTCTATCAGTTCTTTGCCATCTGTTTTTTATAAGTAGATGGCAAAGACGTTCTTTGCCATCAGCTGGCAGATGGCAAAGAGCTGGCTGATGGCAAATTCCCAGTTTCCAGTAGTGTCTCCCTTCTTCCTCGAGCCCCTGCTTCTGCTCCCAATCAGACTTGAGCTCCGCTCCATCCATTTCCATGTTACCGACTAGCGCTGCGAAGGGGAAGAAGCCTCTGTCTTCAGCCAATCTGCCCCCGACAATCAAGCCCGCAGTCAGCCGGTCGTGAGTGCTCAACCTGGAGGGATGGTGGTTTGGTCTGCGTCCCGCGCCTCCATTGACAGGACAGTCACTGAGGTTCGCTTCTTCGTCGACGCCCTGTGCGCTGGCCTGGTTCCCCCTTTCTCCGCCTTCTTCAACGCAATGCTTTCCTATTATCAGATCCACATGATGCATCTTGATACCCTTCTCGCTGTCTTTGCCTTTGTTTGTGAAGCCATGGTGGCCATTGCTCCTTCCGTCGCCCTACGCCACTTCTTCTCGCTGCACCTGACCGACCTCTCGCAGTGCTCGGGGTGCGTGAGCTTCCAGGCTGTGGCAGAGACGGCCGCCTCGGGGATTGATTTTGATCTCCCGCCGTCCACGAATGGGTTCCGGACGCGATGGGTGTACGTGGATGTAGGAGTGCTCAGCCCCCGCTCTCGCCTCCGTCCTTGCCCACTCTCCCCAACCCCGGCTGGGGCCACGAGAGGCTCATGAGCCCTCGCCTTTCCTTCGTTTGGCTCCGGTTGAAGAGGTTGAGAGATCTCGGCGTGACTGCGCCCCGGGTGGTGAAGGAGTTTCTCCAGTGTCGCATTGCCCCTCTCCAGCACCATTCCGGGCCGATGTGGGCCCTGACCGGTGACCAGGATCACATGAGGCTTCAGGAGTCGGAGCTTTCGCCCGAAGCACTGAGGACGGTGCTTGAAGTCTTGACTGTTAACCCCTCACCAGGCGATATGCCATAAGAGGGTAGCCTATTGTATCTCTGCTCGAACAGGGTTGAGTTTGCCGGACAGATGACTTCCTTCGAAGAATGGGGGTTGCATCCGGTTGGCCTTGTGGGGCTGCACGAGAATCCTATCGTCGCGGCTCCCCACCTTGCCGCCAGCACCGAGCTTTCCCCAAGAGTGGACGCAGGGGGCCAAGCATCGCTCGAGGCTGGAGGCGCGGGTGTCGAGGTGCCGACGCCGCTTGACGTTCCCGAGGCGTCATCCTCTAGAACCCGTGAGCCTCGCCCTGGGGCAGTCGTCGAGCGGGAGGTGGAGTATGTGGCTCCTGAGCCTGGAGCTCATGAGACCTCGGCAAGCCAGCACAAGGCTGGGCCTGATTGCTCTTCCCAACTTGGCACTCCTGAGGTCGACTGCCTGGGTGCCCCTCCAGCCGCGCGTCATGCTGGCCCCCACGTCTAACGTCTAGGCTGGTTCCGCGTGGACTTCACCGCGCTCCGCAAGAGGAAGTAGTCTTTGAGCTGCAGTGGTGGCACCATCCGGCCGTTGAAACATAGAAAGTACATCGCCATAGACGAGTAAGTACCTTGTCATTGTGATTCCTCATTTGTTGCTTCCCTTCCTGACTGTGGCTCTTCAGGACCTCTCCTGCCGAGCCCTCTGTCCTTGCCTTCATCGCTAGCCTTGAGCGTCCCAAGCCTGCACACCACCCCTAGCACGGGGTCAGCTGGAGAAGCAAGCCTGCCTCCAAGGTGCCTCGAGCCTGTGCCCTTGCCGCCTTTCCTTCGGAACCTTGCCTGGGGCGCGGCCAGCCTGCCCACTGATCCTCCTATGGTCATGGACGGCAAATTTTTGGCGTCAATCCTAGGCTCCTCTTCAAGTGGCGAGCCTGTGCCGGTCGGGGTCCCTTGCGAGGCTCGGCCAGCGATCATGGGGGCGCCAGCCCCCAGCGCCCTACTAAGAGGGGGTGAACCGCTTCGGACCCCGTCGACGGCGCCAGCGATGGGGGATGACATCAGCATCGTGCTCAAACTTGCGCGCGAATGAAGCATCGTCCGCCACGAGTTCTTCCAGAAGGCGATGGACGTGATGGGCCAGCTTGGTGGAGAGCTTGCAGACGTAGACGCGCGCCTTGAAGCTGAGGGCCTTTGGCTGATCGAGGAGCGACACAAGCTGAAGGTGGCCATCAATATCGTGCGCCACCAGCGCGAGCTTAACAACACGAAGGCCGAGGCATCCCTCACGGCCTCGCGAGAGGCCTGCTCCCGAGCTTTGGAGGAGGCCCGGGAGGCAGATCGTCGTCGCGAGATTGGTCCTGGAGCGCCTCCTTGGAGCACCAAGTGGAGTTGCGCCTAGCCGCCCTTGCGTCGCTGAGGGGACACCTGTCGAGGAGGAAGAGATCCGGAAGCGTGAGGAGGCGCTGACGTTGGAGGCCGCCGAGCGCAGTCTTGATCTTGAGCGGTTGGAGACGAGGGAGCGCGAGGTTGCCTAAGCGGAGGACAATGTTGGCGCGCGTGAAGACTGGGTCCAGGAAGAGGTTGACCACCGCATGGCCGGGGCTCGCGCATATCTTGCGAGCGGGTACGACCTGGAGTTGAAGCTGGTTCAAGCCGAGGCTGCGAGTAGGGCTGCCGCCCTCAGGTCCAGGCTAACCGAGGCAGAACGGCGTGCAGAGGCCACCGCGGCCGCCCTGTTCTCGGCGCAGGGCGAGCTGGCCTCCGCCCGCGCTGAGCTGCTTCCTCTTCAGCAGCGGTACCAATGCCCCCTTTGGTACTGGTTGGTGCCACCAACTGGGACCAAAGGCCTCTTCTTACCGCCCTTTGGGCTGCTGAAAAGAGGCCTTTGGTCCCGGTTGCTGGCACCAACCGGGACTAAAGGGGGTCATTGGTCCCGGTTGGTGCCACCAACCGGTACCAATACTTCATCTATATAAACAACACTTGTCAAATTTTTGTTTCAGTTCCTCATTCTCCCACCGCCGACACCGCCCTCTGCCCCGTCGCCTGCGCCCGTCGTCGCCGCCCCCGTCACTACTCACGCCCTGCGCTGTCGCCGCCCGCGCCCCGCGCCATCTCCGTCACCCCCGACACCGTCGCTGCCCCGCGCCACCGCTACCCCGACCTCGCCGCCTCGACGCCGACCTCGAGCCCGCCGTCCTTGTCGCCGACGCGCCCTCGGCCGCGCCCTCGCCTCCGTTGCCGACCTCTGCCCCGACGCGGCCCTGCCCGCCCTGACGCACCCCTGACCGCCGCCGACGCCCTCGGCCCTGCCGTGCGCCCTCTGCCCCGACGCCTCCTTCTGTGAGCACCACTTTGCCCCTGCCCCCCACGCTGCCGCCTCGTTCCGTTTTTTATATATCCTTTTTCATATATGTATGTATTTTCATATGTATGTTTGTATTTTTAGATGTTTTTAGATGTTCATATATGTATGTATGTATGCATTTTTTAGATATATGTAGTTTTTTGAAGTATTTTTTTTGTATGCATGTATGTACTTTTTATATGTATGGAAAAGAAGAAGATGGAACAAAAAGAAGGAGAGGAAAAAGGAAAATAAGAAGAGGAAGAAGGAGAAGAAGAAGAAGAGAGGACGAAGGAGAAGAAGAAGAAGAGAGGAAGAAGAGGAGAAAAAAATAAAAAGAGGAAGAAGAAGGAAAAAAAGAGGAGAAGATGAAGGAATGGAGGGGAAGAAGAAAAATAGAAAGCTTCTTCTTCTCCTGTTTTTTTCTTCTTTTTTTCTTCTTTTTTTTCTACTTCTGCTCCTCTATTTCTTCTTCTTCTTTTTATCGGGAACGAGGGTGTCGAGGATCGCTGAGGGGTCGAGGGTTGGAAACTAGGCTAGAGGGTCGCGAGGGTCACAGAGGGGTCGAGGGTCGTCAAGGCCGGTTGAGGGTCGTCGAGGCCGGTCGAGGGTCTACTACCCGTGATTCCGTTCCAAAATAACTTTGGAGAGCTTCGTACCATCATGCGCCTGTTACTTTTGCCTAATGATGAAGACATGGTTTTGTTGAATCCTTTGACACTAGACAAATGTGAAATGAGGGGCTCGAGTGTCGGGAACTAGGGTAGAGGGTTGTGGATCGCCGAGCGGTCGAGGGTCGTCAACTAGCTAGGGTCGAGTTGTCGAGGATCGCCGAGGGGTCGAGAGGTGGCCTAGTGTCAAAGTATTGTAGAAATCGATGGCTTCATCATTATCCAGAAGTAACAGGGGCATGATAGTACAAATTTCTCCAAAGTTATTTTGGAATGGAGTCCCGGATAGGATGATCCGCCTTTTGGTACGAATTTCAGCAAAGGCCTTCCAAATAGCGATATTCGGAAGGCTCTTGCTGTAATTTGTACCAAAAAGTGAATTATCCTATCTGGGACTCCATTCCAAAACAACTTTGGAGAGCTTCGTACCATCATGCGCCTGTTACTTTCGCCAAATGATGAAGACATGGTTTTGTTAGAATCCATTGACACTACACAAATGTCGGACAATCATGAGAGAGAGGCGGTCGATATACCCCCTCTCTGATAACTTTGACAAGAGGGGGGTCGATATATATACCCCCTCCCTGATAACATTTTTTTCTATGTATATGTCGTCGTTGTTGATATACCCCCTCCCCGATAACTTCGATATATCCATCTCACATGTTTGTATATTAATTGCCATGTTGTAATATTTGCAGAAACTATGGATCATCAAAGAGACTTCGATCAAGAAGAGATATTGGGGGACATAATCCGCGATAGAGGTGATGTAGTCGCGTCGTTTCTCAACGACATCGAAGAAGGTCTACAAGGAGAGGAAGCAGGCTACGTTGGTCAAACAATGGAGGAGGGTCATGATCATGATGGTGGCTCCGGCGACCATGAAGACGGCTCCGGTGACCGAACGGAGTCGGGATCAGCTGTTGCAAAGTCCGACGAGGTATATATATATATATATATATATATATATATATATATATTAATTAAGCCTGTGCTGACTAGCTAATTGTGCATTAATTGTTCTGGTATGTACATATATTATCTCTTGTTTCTTCTTTTATATAGCCCTCCGGATCAAGCATTAATTGTTCTGGTTGCGCCAAGATGAAAGGTTCCCGATCACAGAAATCGCACGCGATGGCCAACTGATTAAACCCCTCCAGACCAAGGAAGCATTTTCTACTTAGTGAGGAGTTCTTGTTAGGGACATGATCCCGATCAGCATTTGTCACGACCGACTTTTTCAATAAATAAATATTGAGAAAATCGATCTTTAAATCCCAGTATAAGAGAAAGTCATCCTTTCTGGTAGACAAATGCTTGATAAACAGAGAACCAGTAGCATCAAATATATTACAGGGTTGAGCTGAGGCTGCTCAACAATTTATTACAAACTCGCCAATATTTTACATATGGGCGGTTATGACACAGGGGTGTGGTGGCATGCTACTAGCTCGAGGAAAAAGTGGTGGTGGATAACTTGACTCCTAACTGGCAGCTCATTGAGTGTCGAGGTGAGGCTCGATGAATTTATTCTGGGGTTGCGGAAGCGGATAATACAATGACCAAAACAGGATCGCACGGGACTGACTGGGACTCCTCTAGGCGTCGGACTTGCTATCAAACTCTTCATCCATGAGATCGCCTTCATCAACATCTGGCCAAATCGACAAGCCAGGTGAGTACTTTCAAAGTACTCGCAAGACAGTTCGGACAAAAGATATAATCAATGAATGCATGAATGCGTCATGAATAAAAATGATGCTCATACAACAACAACAATATTATTTCATGACTTGTTAAATAAAATAAATAACTGAAAATCGATCGGGTGTCTGGAGCGACGCCTCGAAAGGTAAACAAATAAAATGCATGCCGCAGTCGGGCGTCTAAGCGACACCACATAACGGGCTTAAAAGAGAATACCACTATCGGATATCTGAGCGATGTCACAGACAGGGTTTATAAAAGAAATGCCACAGTTGAACATCTGAGCGACGTCACAGAAAAGGCTTTAAAAGAAATGCCACAGTCGGACGTCTGAGTGACATCACATAAAGGGCTGTAAAAGAAATGCCAGAGTCGGACGTCTGAGCGACATCGCATAAAGGGCTTTAAAAGAAATGCCACAGTCGGATGTCTGAGCGACATCACATAAAGGGCTTTAAAAGAAATGCCATAGTCGGACATCTGAGCGACATCGCAGACAGGGCTTGCAACAAATGTAAATAACAGGTATGCCACCATCGGACGTCTGAGCGACATCACAGACAGGGCCTATAACAAAAGTAAATAACAGGTATGCCACCGTCGGACGTCTGAGCGACATCGCAGACAGGGCTTGTAATAATTGTGAATAACAAGGTTAGTCCATCCACAAGAATAATCTTTTAACCGGCTTTATCACACATAAATCCCACCGGAGTTTTGTCACTGAGGTTGATATCTGACAAGATAATATGAATATAGTACTTGGTCAAGAATAAGATGATTTCAAGAATTTGAGACTCTCCAGAGTTTGGAAGAACTTACCACAGCCAACGGATTTCCGTAGTCACGAAGGACTAGTTCCGTTTACGGTATTTCAGTAGAAACACATTTAACTAGTACATACCCATTTCACCTCACGATGCCAGGAATCACCCTGGACAATGTGCAAGAAAAACTTTGAGATAGGGAGGCCACAACCTCGAGTAGCATGGGATCAAATTTCTGTACGCGCGCTCTAAGGGGTGCCCCCCTCTCGGTCCCAACCAGAAACACCCATGCCCCCTGACGGGATGACGGGCTTTAATCCAGGGCCATGGAACCCTCATCCCGACCTCTCTGTTTGGTGTGTACCAGGAAAACGATTTGCAACTTACTATGCCATATTCCTTTCGGAAAACATGTGACAGTATAGGAAGGAATGAATGGAAATGTGATTTGTTTCACGATGACACGGAGGTCAAATAATCTGGCATAAGACTGGCATGTCACAACACTACCATCTTACCCATCCTCATGCCAACACAAGGCTATGCAAATATGTATCCAACAAAATAATGCTCTCCGAAACTTACTTTCCGCTTATGTGCATGAAACATAACATTCAGAGTAATGTTCATAAACATGCCATGACTATACTAAAATGCAAACATGCAATAACACTCATCATATCAAGATTTCAAACATGCTTGCCTGGTTCGGAGTAGTCGGAGTTTAACTGTGTGAAGTTTGCAGCTCCGTCACCTCCTCCGGTATCTACGGTATAAGAAAAATACGTACGCAACGTAAATACCATGAGTGTACAGAAAAGTGTTCCAAATATTTTTCAAATAAATATGACAAAAAACTAGACAGAAAAATAAAGATGACAGAAAAGGAATCAATCAAAAATCATTTTTTGTTTAAAAGTTATAAGAGTTTTGGTCCAAGGACCCATCTGTAATGAAACAGAAAGTTTCCAGGGGGCTCTGCGGAAAAGTCCAGAATTACGTTTCGTTTAAAAGAAACGGCTGTGAGGCTGACAGGCGGGGTCCACCTGTCGGGTTTGAAATTTCAAACGGAGAAAACAGAGCGCGACGGCGCCCGAGAGGTGTGGTGGTCTTCGGCGGCGATCCACGGCGAGGCAAGGTGATCGAGGGTTACCTTCGAGATCAGTGCACCATTCCGCGTCTGTGGGTGGTGGTGGTGGTCGCCGGTGAGCCCTGTGTCGACGGCGGCCCTTGCTCCAGCGGACGGCGGTTCGGGCAGTCGTGGATCTCGCCGGAGGGAGCTGCGGGGATCAAATAGGAGTGGGGGTTAGTCTCCTAGTTGCTCGAGAGGGTTGCTGACGAAGTTAGGGCGCTGGAGGCGGCCTCACCGGAGCGAATGGAGGTGGAGGCCGAGGCGGAACGGGCGGCCGGAGTCGGGGAAGAAGGGCCCATCGAGGCTCTCCCAGTGGCTAGGTGGTGCCTGGTGAGGTGGTGGAATCGTGTGGGGGCGAGAGCAAGCTTGGGGGTGCAATATATAGCCGGCCCGAGTCGGTTGCCGTGAACGGATAAGTCCGGCGGGTGATTATGGCGACGCTGTGGCGGGACGGTCGGCTTAGGGACTTGAGCATCGCCTAGGTGGAGTATTGGTGCCGTTCCTGTGTCCAACTCAGCACGGGGGCTTGGTTACAGTCTGCCCTCGACGGAATGGCCACACAGCCCGTCAGCAGCAGAGAACGCGCTCTGCGCGTGCCAGGCCACAGCGACGGTGCCGCATGCGTGCGCTGGCAAGGAGGTGGCCACGCGGAGCTACCAGGACGCTTGGGCGGCGCCGAACGGCGTTACGCCGCAGTTTTGCTCCCTGTCGGCCACTACGGTGGTTCTGTCGCCGCAAAGCGCACCGGCGCAGGCGGGCCAGGGCGCCACCGACGCTAGGAACGTGCCAAGCGTTCGTGTGAAGCTCCGGACAAGAGGGATAGGCTGCGAGCAACGTGCCAAGGGCACTGTGGACATGTGACTGAAGTTACTGACGGAAAACGACACTGAACTCTCAATTTACTGAATATGAACAATACTAGTGCATGCAAGGTGTTTGACAGAATGATTCTGGCATCTAGGGTTTCCTTGAGCTGATTTTTGGTGGAGTGGTCTCTCATTCCAACTAGAGGTTGCCTGAATTTTGGTGGAATTTTTGGAGGAGTGTAGATATGAATTTCACCAAATTTGGCAAATCTGGTCCAAACTTGCAGAGAGTAAATTTTGAAATATTTGAAAAGAAGAAGAGTGGATCAAGATGGTTCTGGGTTGTGGGTACAAAGGACTATCCAGGGGTGTTGAGTTGAGGTCAAAAATCAAAAGCATTAGGGTACTTGCTTTGCAAATCACCTAGGCTAAAAAGTAAAGACAGAATTATTTTGGGAAGAGAAATAATTGGAATAAAACCCAAAAATGGATTTTATTAGTTTGGACAGAAAGTTTAGGTTGTACCAAGTGGGGGGGGGGGGGTTGGGGAGTTCTACCATAAGAAGCATGGTAAACAAGAGTGGATCAAAATCAAATGAAAGCCCCAAAACAAAAGATTTTCTTTTTAAAAGAAACTAAATCCAAGAAAAATATTTTTGAGAGGGCAAACTTAGTAAGAGGGTTTTTAAGAAGGGTTTAAATGACCTTCTTCAAACCAAGCAAGGCTCTTTCTGAAAACAAAAATCACAAAATTTTTGGAGTGTCACAGCACCTACCCCCTTAGGAAAAATCTCGTCCCCGAGATGTCAGCTGATCTTTAAACAAGTGTGGTTTCTCTGTCCAAAGAAAATCCTTGCTCTCCCAAGTTGCTTCATTCTCGGTGTGATTACTCCACTGAACTCTGAAAAACATAATGGTTTTCTGTCGGGTCCTCCTCTCAGACCCTTCTAATATTTTTATTGGGTGCTCCCGGTAAGTGAGGTCCGGTTGCACGTCAATATTCTCATGTGAAAGTTGCTTCTCTGGGTTGCTCACGTATTTGGTCAACTGCGAGATGTGAAACACGTTGTGGATACCGGATAAGTCTCCGGGTATGTCTAGCTGGTAGGCTACCGTGCCTCTTCGGGCCACTATATGAAATAGTCCGATGAATCTTGGTGCTAGATTTCCCTTCATCCTGAATCGCTGCAGACCCTTCATAGGAGAAACTCTTAGGTACACCAATTCTCCGGGTTCGAAACTGACTTCCCGATGCCTTCGATCGTAATAACTCTTCTGCCGACTCTGAGCTGTTTTGAGTCGATCTCTATTTGTTTTAACTTTCTCCTCGGCCTCCTTGAGCATATATGGGCCGAAGATATGGCTGTCTCCGGTCTCTGACCAATTTAGCGGGGTGCGACATCTTATCCCATATAGAGCTTCAAAGGGTGCCATTTGCAAGCTGGCTTGATAGCTATTGTTTTATGCAAACTCTGCATATGGCAAACTTTCTTCCCAACTGTTCCCGTAGGTGAGGACTCAGGCTCCTAGCATGTCTTCTAGGATTTGGTTTACGCGTTCAGTCTGCCCATCAGTCTAGGGATGGTATGCGGTACTGAAGGCTAGTTGGGTTCCCAATGCCTGTTACAGGTGATCCCAAAATCTAGAGACGAACTGTGTGGCTCTGTCAGATATGATAGCCTTCGGGACTCCATGTAGGCAGACGATATGGGCAAGATAAAGTCTGGCCAGCCTCTGAGTGGTGAAATTTGTCTTTACTGGAATAAAATGTGCCACTTTGGTTAATCTGTCGGTTATGACCCATATGGCATCATTTCCGTGTCGTGACCATGGCAGTCCAATGATAAAGTCCATTCCAATCTCGTCCCACTTCCACTCGGGTATCTTATTTGGCTGTAACACTCCGGCTGGTTTCTGATGTTCGGCCTTGATACGTTGACAAGAGTCACAACATGCAATGAACGTGGCTATATCTCTCTTCATACCGTGCCACCAAAAATTTTCCTGAATATCTTTGTACATTTTTGTCCCTCCAGGATGGATTGAATACGGAGCTGTGTGACTTTCAGTCAATATCTGCCGTTTGAGGTCCTTGATATTTGGTACACAGAGTCTCTCTCCATACCACAATATTCATTGCTCATCTATGTTGAATTCTGAGGCCTTGCCCATATTTACTTTCCTTTTTATGCCCTCAATGCTGGGGTGTCCGTGCTGGGCTTCCTTGATCTTTTCCATCAGGGTAGGCTGTATTTCTATATTCGACACACTTCCGTCGGTAACCATTATTAAATTGAGTCTGGCAAATTCCTGTTGAAATTCTGGCCTCAACTTTGGTATACCGTCGTCGTCCGTGTTGGGATTCCGACTAAGTGCATCTGCCACAACATTTGCTTTTCCGGGATGATAGTGGATTCCAACATCATTATCCTTCACCAACTCTAACCAGCGTCGTTGCCATAGATTTAGCTCTGGCTGTGTGAAAATATACTTAAGACTCTTATGGTCTGTGTATATCTCACAACGATTTCCAAGTAGGAAGTGTCTCCATTCCTTGAGTGCATGGATGACCGCTGCTAATTCCAAGTCATGAGTGGGATAATTCTGCTCATGCTTGCGTAGTTGTCTGGAGACATACGCAACTACCTTGCCTTCTTGCATCAATACGCATCCGAGGCCTTTCCGGGATGCGTCACAATATACCTCAAAATTCTTGTGTATATCTGGCACAATTAGTACTAGTGACGTTGTTAATTTGCTTTTTAGCTCTTGGAAGCTTTTCTCACATGCTTCTGTCCATTCAAACTTCTTGCCTTTCTTGAGCAATTGTGTCATGGGCTTTGCTATAGTGGAGAATCCTTCAATAAATCTCCGATAATAGCCTGCCATTCCCAAGAAACTGCGTACGTCCGTTACGTTAGATGGTGGTTTCCAGCCAAGTACGGCCTTGACTTTTTCCGGGTCTACTGCAATACCTTCTTGGGTTAGCACGTGGCCCAGAAAACCCACCTGCCTTAGCCAAAATTCACATTTGCTAAATTTGGCGTACAGTTGATGTTTCCTGAGTTCTCCGAGTACAATCCTGAGATGTTCGGCGTGCTCTTCTGGTGTTTTGGAATATATTAGGATATGATCGATGAATACCAGAACGAACTTGTTCATATACTTCATGAATACTTTGTTCATGAGGTGAACAAAATATGCGGGGGCGTTGGTTAGCCCGAATGGCATCACCGTGAACTCATACAGCCCATATCTGGAGGTGAAGGCAGTCTTGGGAATATCTTCTGTTCGTACTTTTAATTGGTGGTATCCTGATCTCAAGTCAATTTTTGAGAAGACCTTGGCCTGTGCAAGATGATCAAATAAATCATTTATTCGGGGCATTGGGTATTTGTTCTTGATTATGACCATGTTGAGAGCTCGATAATCAATACACAACCTCATTGTTCCATCCTTCTTCTTGGCAAATAAAATTGGAGAACCCCAAGGTGAGGAGCTGGCTCGTATGTATCCTTTCTCCAATAATTCTTTTATTTGCTTCTTCAACTCTACTAATTCGGATGGTGCCATTCTGTATGGTTTCTTTTAAATGGGAGCGGTTCCAGGTGCCAGCTCAATGCTGAATTCTATCTCTCGGTCCGGTGGCATGCCTGGTACTTCTGGAAATACGTCTGGGAATTCACATACTACTGGAACCTTGTTCACCTCAGAAACATCCACCTTGTTTAATCTAGGTTGTCGAGGTATTTGTCTCTCTTTGGCTGAAACTTTTATTTTTTCCCATGATGGTGTGTGAGAATCACGGTACGGTTGAAGCAGTCAATAAAACCTTTGTTGGTGGTTAACCAATCCATTCCTAGGATGACATCCAGTCCTTTGCTTTTCAATACAATAAGGTTGGCATAAAACTTCAATCCTTCAAATTCAATAACCACACCTTGACAGTAACTCTGGGTCACTTGCTTAATTCCAGGGGACTTGATGGTCGTTGATTTTTCCAAGGGAAGCATCGAAAAATTATTTTGCAAAGCAAAACTTTTCGAAATGAATGAGTGAGAAGCTCCAGAATCAAACAAAACCATGGCAAGTATTGTGTTGACGGGGTACGTACCGAGTACGATATCTGGGGCGTTCTGTGCTTCCTCTCGGTTCACGTGGTTCAGGTGACCTTTCCGGTGGTTGTTGTTGGGGTTGAAATTGCTTCGCTTTGGTGCTGAATTATTGCCACCATTATTGAGCTTCGGGGTTGAGTTCCTTGGCTCGGGGCACTGCTTGGCATAGTGCCCTTCTTCTCCACAAGCATAACAGGTAACGCCTGGGCGATAGGTGAACTCCTTGTCTCTTGCATGGAAATTCTTGATTGGACGTGAATTTTCCGTCGGGGTTTTGTGTGTTCCACCCTTCTGAAATTCCGTCTTGTTTCTGGGGTTGCGAGCAAAAGTAGTCTGGTCCCTTTTGCGTTTGCGGAAATCTTCCAGGCTACATTGCTCATTTTCCAGAGTAATGGCCTTGTCCACCAGTGTTTTAAAATCTGGAAAGGTATGCACAACTAGCTGGCACTTAAGGGCGAGTGCCAGGCCTTCCAAGAATTTTTCTATCTTCTTGCTCTGGGTCATGCGTTCTTCATTGGCATAGCGAGACAGCAGAGTGAATTGGCTGTTATATTCTAACACTGTCATGGCCCTTTGCTTGAGTTCATCAAATTCTTTCTTCTTGATTTTCATGACGCTCTTAG
Organism: Triticum aestivum; assembly: GCF_018294505.1. NCBI lineage: Eukaryota > Viridiplantae > Streptophyta > Magnoliopsida > Poales > Poaceae > Triticum > Triticum aestivum. The sequence continues at coordinate 100,346,444 of NC_057801.1, forward strand.
GAATATGTGCCCCATGAAAACCTTCTTTGAAATTTTCCCAGGTGATTTCATTTTCGTTGGGGTGCATGTGCAGGAAGTTTTCCCACCACGATGCAACTGCTCTTGTGAGATAATGTGGTGCATACAATACTTTTTCACGGTCTGAACACTGTGCAATAATTAATTTTCTCTCCATGTCTCGAAGCCAGTCGTCGGCCTCAAGAGGCTTGTCAGTATGAGAAAATGTTGGAGGACGCGTCTTCTGTAAGTCGGATAATTTGGATTGCAATTGATACTGACCACGGTTACTTCCCATATTGTTGAATTGGTTCATCGTTTCCTGGTGCTGTTGCTGACTCTGTTCATACAGACGACACACTTGTGTAAAAGCTCTTTTACTGTCTGGTTGACTTGTCTGACCCTGAGTGAAATTGTGGTTCTGCGGTGTGCCATAATTTTCTTCTGGCTGAGTTGGCATGGAGCGCGTCCAAGGACGAGACATCTTTCACTCTGGGGATATATTTTGTGAACTCGTAAGATAAGAAAGAGAGTCGCGAAAGTCAATAAAATCACATACAAAGAGCATTTTTAAACTCCAGGATATTTTTGGAAACACACGATTGCGCGCGGAGAAGGACTATTACATATCTTACACGCAGGCATAATTATACATTACATCACTCAGGATATGCGTACATAATCCTGACATGTTATTTAAACGAGTGCACTCCTACAGATCCTACATGACGCGCAAACAAGCTACTTCTCACAACCTATGTACATATAAACATATTACACAAGTCGATACATCGCATGGCGTCTATGCGTACTCAGTCGGAGATGGTGAGGATCTTCATTGGCCTGCCGAGGGTGAGACGCAGTGACGTTGGGGAATCAACTTCCTCCTCGCTAATAGGTTCCAGACGAGGAATGCTGCGCTGAGCTGAAGGACCAGGTGCCGTAGGCGGAGTAACCTGAATAAGAGTGGTCGGAATACATGGAGTAGCACGTATGGGAGTGGGTGCAAAAAGTGGTGCAGCACGAACGGGAGTGGGTGCAATAGCCTGGTTAAATTCCTCAGTGGTAGGCAGACGACGTGCAGTGGTGAGAATGGTAGGTGCATGAGAAGCTGAGGACGAGATAAAAGTCAGCGGTGGAGCGGTGTGTAGGAGTTCCCTCCTATTAGCAGCACAGCCATGAACTGAGTCCATGCGGGCAGCTACGAGGTCGTCCACCATGCTGTCAAAGGCTGCCTCCAGGGCTCGGAGGTACTCGACAAGCATCTCAAAGGCCTCGTCTCGCTCTCCTCTGGGGCAAGAGAATGAGTAGTGACAGGTGTAAGGCACATGGCATGGAAGGTAGCGGTAGCGACGGGTCTTCATTTCAGGAAGGACATCCCGAAGATGAGCTATCGCCTCGCGGGCTGCCATCTGCATAGCATGCCTCTCTGTAGGCAGGGCTCTCCCAAGAAACAGAAGCGGCGCATCGCAACACGCCCTCCCCTGAATTGCACCGTGGCCTGGTGCATGGTCAGACTGTCGTTGATCTTGTGCGGATAAAGTGTGAATACTAGGCGCACGGATGGCCCCATGGCGACCTGAACGATGAAGGAGAGGAGTTTGATGAACCCCTCAGGCACGTTCGCGAACATTTGAGACTCACAGTCGTTGCCGGCCATCTACAAAAGTAGGAAAAAATTCTGAGTGATCAGATCATAAATTTTTATGCTGACTGTCAGAAAGATGACTACATTTTGTAAGAGCAAGAATAGACTCTAACATGCTAATAATTAAATTAGCGATCGCACCTAGTGGCTTCCTATAGTCAGCCTGGATCTGATACCAAGTCTGTCATGACCGACTTTTTCACTAAATAAATATTGAGAAAATCGATCTTTAAATCCCAGTATAGGAGAAAGTCATCCTTTCTGGTAGACAAATGCTTGATAAACAGAGAACCAGTAGCATCAAATATATTACAGGGTCGAGCTGAGGCTGCTCAACAATTTATTACAAACTCGCCAATATTTTACATATGGGCGGTTATGACACAGGGGTGTGGTGGCATGCTACTAGCTCGAGGAAAAAGTGGTGGTGGATAACTTGACTCCTAACTGGCAGCTCATCGAGCGTCGAGGTGAGGCTCGATGAATTTATTCTGGGGTTGCGGAAGCGGATAATACAATGACCAAAACAGGATCGCACGTGACTGACTGGGACTCCTCTAGGCGTCGGACTCGCTATCAAACTCTATATCCATGAGATCGCCTTCATCAACATCTGGCCAAATCAACAAGCCAGGTGAGTACTTTGAAAGTACTCGCAAGACAGTTCGGACAAAAGATATAATCAATGAATGCATGAACGCGTCATGAATAAAAATGATGCTCATACAACAACAACAATATTATTTCATGACTTGTTAAATAAAATAAATAACTGAAAACCGATCGGGTGTCTGGAGCGACGCCTCTAAAGGTAAACAAATAAAATGCATGCCGCAGTCGGGCGTCTAAGCGACACCACATAAAGGGCTTAAAAGAGAATACCAGTGTCGGATATCTGAGCGACGTCACAGACAGGGTTTATAAAAGAAATGCCATAGTTGGACATCTGAGCGACGTCACAGAAAGGGCTTTAAAAGAAATGCCATAGTCGGACGTCTGAGCGACATCACATAAAGTGCTGTAAAAGAAATGCCACAGTCGGATGTCTGAGCGACATCACATAAAGGGATTTAAAAGAAATGCCACAGTTGGACGTCTGAGCGACATCACATAAAGGGCTTTAAAAGAAATGCCACAGTCAGACGTCTGGGCGACATCGCAGACAGGGCTTGCAACAAATGTAAATAACATGTATGCCACCGTCGGACGTCTGGGCGACATCACAGACAGGGCCTATAACAAAAGTAAATAACAGGTATGCCACCGTCGGACGTCTGAGCGACATCGCAGACAGGGCTTGTAATAATTGTAAATAACAAGGTTAATCCATCCACAAGAATAATCTTTTAACCAAATTTATCACATATAAATCCCACCGGAGTTTTGTCACTGAGGCTGATATCTGACAAGATAAGATGAATATAGTACTTGATCAAGAATAAGATGATTTCAAGAATTTGAGACTCTGCAAAGTTTGGAAGAACTGACCACAGCCAACGGATTTCCGTAGTCAAGAAGGACTAGTTCCGTTTACGGTATTTCAGTAGAAAGACATTTAACTAGTACACACCCATTTCACATCACGATGCCAGGAATCACCCTGGACAACGTCCAAGAAAAACTTTGAGACGGGGAGGCCACAACCTCGAGTAGCATGGGATCAAATTTCTATACGCGCGCTCTAAGGGGTGCCCCCCCTCTCGGCCCCAACCGGAAACACCCATGCCCCCTGACCGGATGACGGGCTTTAATCCAGGGCCATGGAACCCTCATCCCGGCCTCTCTGTTTGGTGTGTACCAGGAAAACGATTTGCAACTTACTATGCCATATTCCTTTCAGAAAACATGTGACAGTATAGGAAGGAATGAATGGAAATGTGATTTTTTTCACGATGACACGGAGGTCAAATAATCTGGCATAAGACTGGCATGTCACAACACTACCATTTCACCCATCCTCATGCCAACACATGGCTATGCAAATATGTATCCAACAACATAATGCTTTCTGAAACTTACTTTCCGCTTATGTGCATGAAACATAACATTCAAAGTAATGTTCATAAACATGCCATGACTATACTAAAATGCAAACATGCAACAACACTCATCATATCAAGAGTTCAAACATGCTTGCTTGGTTCGGAGTAGTCGGAGTTTAACTGTGTGAAGTTTGCAGCTCCGTCACCTCCTCCGGTATCTACGGTATAAGAAAAATACGTACGCAACGTAAATACCATGAGTGTACAGAAAAGTGTTCCAAATATTTTTCAAATAAATATGACAAAAAACTAGACAGAAAAATAAAGATGACAGAAAAGGAATCAATCAAAAATCATTTTTTGTTTAAAAGTTATAAGAGTTTTGGTCCAAGGACCCATCTGTAATGAAACAGAAAGTTTCCAGGGGGCTCTGCGGAAAAGTCCAGAATTACGTTTCGTTTAAAAGAAATGGCTGTGAGGCTGACAGGCGGGGTCCACCTGTCGGGCTTGAAATTTCAAACGGAGAAAACAGAGCGCGACGGCGCCCGAGAGGTGCGGTGGTCTCCGGCGGCGATCCACGGCGAGGCAAGGTGATCGAGGGTTACCTTCGAGATCAGTGCACCATTCCGCGTCTGTGGGTGGTGGTGGTGGTCGCCGGCGAGCCCTGTGTCGACGGCGGCCCTTGCTCCGGCGGACGGCGGTTCGGGCAGTCGTGGATCTCGCCGGAGGGAGCTGCGTGGATCAAATAGGAGTGGGGGTTAGTCTCCTAGTTGCTCGAGAGGGTTGCTGACGAAGTTAGGGCGCCGGAGACGGCCTCACCAGAGCGAATTGAGGTGGAGGCCGAGGCGGAACGGGGCGGCCGGAGTCGGGGAAGAAGGGCCCCTCGAGGCTCTCCCAGTGGCTAGGCGGGGTCTGGTGAGCTGGTGGAGTCGGGCGGGCGCGAGAGCAAGCTTGGGGGTGCTATATATAGCCGGCCCGAGTCGGTTGCCATGAACGGATAAGTCCGGTGGGTGATTACGGCAGTGCTGTGGCGGGATGGTCGGCTTAGGGACTTGAGCATCGCCTAGGTGGAGTATTGGTGGCGTTCCTGTGTCCAACTCAGCACGGGGGGTTAGTTACGGTCTGCCCTCGACGGAACGGCCGCACGGCCCGTCGGAGGCAGAGAACGCGCTCTGCGCGTGCCAGGCCACGGCGACGGTGCCGCATGCATGCGCTGGCAACAAGGTGGCCACGCGGACCTACCAGGATGCTTGGGCGGCGCCGAACGCCGTTACGCCGCAGTTTTGCTCCCTATCGGCCGCTACGGTGGTTCTGCCGCCGCAAAGCACGTCGACGCAGGTGGGCCAGGGCGCCACCGATGCCAGGAACGCGCCAAGCGTTCGTATGAAGCTCCGGACAAGAGGGATAGGCTGCGAGCAACGTGCCAAGGGCACTGTGGACATGTGACTGAAGTTACTGACGGAGAATGACACTGAACTCTGAATTTACTGAATATGAACAGTACTTGTGCATGCAAGGTGTTTGACAGAATGATTCTGGCATCTAGGGATTTTTCCTTGAGCTGATTTTTGGTGGAGTGGTCTCTCATTGCAACTAGAGGTTGCCTAAATTTTGGTGGAATTTTTGGAGGAGTGTAGATATGAATCTCACCAAATTTGGCAAATCTGGTCCAAACTTGCAGAGTGTAAATTTTGAAATATTTGAAAAGAAGAAGAGTGGATCAAGATGGTTCTGGGTTGTGGGTACAAAGGACTATCCAGGGGCGTTGAGTTGAGGTCAAAAATCAAAAGCATTAGGGTACTTGCTCTGCAAATCACCTAGGCTGAAAAGTAAAGACAAAATTATTTTGGGAAGAGAAATAATTGGAATAAAACCCAAAAATGGATTTTATTAGTTTGGACAAAAAGTTGAGGTTGTACCAAGTGGGGGGAGGGGTTTTGGGGGAGTTTTACCATAAGAAGCATGGTAAACAAGAGTGGATCAAAATCAAATGAAAGCCCCAAAACAAAAGATTTTCTTCTTAAAAGAAACTAAATCCAAGAAAAATATTTTTGAGAGGGCAAACTTAGTAAGAGGGTTTTTAAGAAGGGTTTAAATGACCTTCTTCAAACCAAGAAAGGCTCTTTCTGAAAACAAAAATCACAAAATTTTTGGAGTGTCACAGCATTGAGCTATGGAATGAGCCTAAGAAGGAAGAGCTTCTTCAAATTTCTTTTGTCGAAGATATGCAGAAAGAAGATCTTTGGAAAGCGTTGAAGGTAAATTTTGCCCTACCGGAAGAGGAGGATCCGGAGAATCCAGTTATAGAGCCATCGATCAAGTCCTATGCTCTAAAGAAGATGGCAGTTCTATTCAGGAGGTGGAAGAACGAGTTACAACAAAGTATGTCCACCAAGACAAGACTCCAGAATTCACCTTCCGATTTTGAGAAGATAAGAGATCACTGGCCCGCATTTGTGGCCAACAAGACATCGGAGTGGAGTGAGAAGATGTCAGCGACTAACAAGATAAATGCTACAAAGAAGGAGCATTACCATCGCATGGGATTACAAAGCCCGGCCGTTGTGGGACAAGGCTGAGTAGGACCTGATTGCTAAAGGGGTCGAACCAGAGACATCGCACTGGCCAGACCGTTGTAGGACTTGGTTCTTCGGGGTTGGTGGAACATTGGACCCTGAAACAGGGAAGTGCTGCTGGACGGACGAGCAACATGCAACAGCCGTCATGAAGCTTTGGAAATCAATCAACAAAGTGCGGGAAGGGAAGTTCGTTCCTAACAGAGAGAACGAAGAGCTCACAAGGGCCCACGGGAATCCTGAGGACCCTGGATGAACACGAGGCACGCGAGGCTCCGTTCCATGGAAGGGTGGGTTTCCCCACGCAGGCGGTTACAAAACCCAAGAGAGGAGGAGGAAAGTGGAGCAGAGCGAACTGCAGGAGCTTAAGGCAAGGGTAAGAAAGCTAGAGGAACGAGATTCTAAGAACCAGCAGCTGCGAGATCCTGCCCAAGATGCTACCCCAGAAGCTACCCCGCCATCTCAGCGGAGAAGCAGTGTGGCTTCCACCGAGCATGTACAACAGCCTGACTTGACGGGTCCTAGCTACCCCGTGGATTTTATCATGGATATGACACTAGTGCCACCTTATGATGCAATGGGATTATCTCAAAGTCAAGGCGGCTGTCGGCTCTCTGTTCCCTCCTTCACCTGGAGCAACTTTTCACTGCCTTTCGATCCACAAGGCTATGCTGTTGTGATGGTGGACTAAATAACAGAGGGATTTGAGGAGCTCCAGCTTGACCACCCTACAGGTGATGGGGAGACTCAGCTGGGTCTTGCTATGCATACTCCATGTCTATGGCGGAAGGAGCACATCAAGCTTCTGAACATCATGGCTCCTGCTAGTCAACTGGGCACTCCGCCTCCTCCGCCTCTTCCTCCTCCTCTGGCGAGTGATTAGGGCACTCCGCCTCCTACTCCAGTGCGTGTTGGGGACAGTACTCCGCCTCCTTCTCTGCCTGCTCCGGCCCGTACGAGCAGCCCGCCTCCTTCTTCGCCGCCTCGTAAGCGACGGCGGAACACAGATGCCGCCGCTACGTCTGCTCCAGCGCGTCGTAGCAGTCCACCTTCGGCTGCTCCGCCTCTTAACGAATGAAAGAAGACAGCCGCAGCCACTCCGGCTGCTCCAGCCTCTAGCAGTACAGCCAGGCGGGAGGCAATACAGATACGGTCCATTGTCTGTCTAGCCTCTAGAACGGGAGGCAGCATGGCAAGAAGCAAAACAAAGAAAAGGGAAACAAATTCCCCATCTCGGCGAACAAGCGAAGCAATCATGCCCCCCGCTTAATGTGTCTAGAAATATCATCGCTAATCTTCCGGGGGTGCTGCCCGATACCAACCCTGGAGATTACATGGCCGACAAAGATGTAATAATTTTTGGAACAATGGAGGTGGACATATTCAGATTCGAGCACGGGAAGCTTCTCGTCATACCTGGTACTTCCCTAACAAAGATGATGCGAAGATTCCATGATTGGTACATGGACATCTGCACGAAGTCTGGCAAAAATACTTTGTCGCTATCGGTTAAAGAGGAGCACGACCTCGTTGGAATTGATCTATTGTCAGTTCCATTTCATGAGTTCTTCCAGTTCTACAATCAAATGGCCCTCGATAAAACAATCATCACTTGCTACTGTTTGTAAGTACAACTTTTCTGTAATTAGTTAAGTCTCTATATATAGCACAGCTCTTTCATTGCATGTATATATAATTATCCTCACTATATTATGTGGATTGAAGATCTCCAAATTGAAGAAAACACAAGTAGGTGATATTGGGTTCATTAACACAAATCTCATGGATGAATGGAGTGTTAAACATGATGCCAGACAAAACGAGGCGAAGTTGCTCGCATCGTTACTTCGAAATCAAAGCAAAGCTACAATACTCTTTCCTTACAAATACAAGTGAGTGTTACTGTCTTGTGCATATTCGGTTTCCCTTATTACTCGAGGTTATAGTAATGTAATTGATGAGTTATGCATGCATGCGCAAGTTCCACTTTATTCTTCTAGAGATTAAGCTTGAGTAGGGACTAGTAACTGTCATAGACTCCATCCGAAGGAGTATGCGACCATGACTAAAATGATCGAGAAGTAAGTTCAATCGATTATTATCGCACCATATCGGCAACTTTGTTCATTTCCTGATATCAATTACTTGTTTTCTTTGTCTGACAGGGTTTGCAAAAAGTTCACCCCACAAGCTCCGGGACTGCCGGGGCAACTACGATTTGACCACCCGAAAGTAAGTACTAGCTACTAGCTAGTTTCACGCATCTCCCATTGATTCTAGCTAGTTTCATCAATACCATTTAGCATGCTTGCTTATCAGTTTGATTTACCTCTATTTCTTCTAAAGTGTTTGTGGCAGGAACCCGGGAATGATTTGTGTGGATACTACATTTGCGAGTTCATCCACCACACCACCTCTGAGCGGGGATACTCTAAACAACAATATGAAGTGCGTAAGCGATAATATTCACAATTTTATTTTATTACCATCATTTGTGTTCAATTTCATTCATTTATATGTATTGACCCCCTTCTTGAAATTAGATGTGGCAGACGCAGGATGAACTACTACCACAAGATCGCATACGAGCAATTCAAGAGAAATTGTATATATATATGTAGCCAGTGGAAGTTGAGTTCAGATCTTAGGGGACGTAAGAGATCTTATATTGTATATATATATGTAGCCAGTAGCATCGGATAGATATACAAAAACTTGTTGTTCGACCAATCTATCAGAGAAGGAGAGGTCGATCACTTCTCTGTGTTCATGACGATCTTCTGTACTTAATGGTTTCCTTCATTTGCTTACTAGCTAGCTAGCGTGTCGAGTCCTGTCTATACGTAGCGTCGACCAAGCACAGAGATAAGAGAGGACACTCCTATCTATTAGCTAGCTAACACAATATATGAAACCCCTAAATTAACCCTACAAACCCCCAACCCCCCCCCTTTCAGAAAAAACAAACCTAGCCCCTGAACTACTGACGCGTGGAGGCCTTTTGGTCCCGATTGGTGGCACCAACCGGAACAAAAGGCCCCCCTTCCTAGGCAAGCCGCTACGGCCACATGGAGCCCTATCTGTCTCGGTTCCCGATCGAACCGGGACTAAAGGTGGAGGGCTTTAGTTACGACCCTTTAGTCCCGGTTCGTGAACCGGGACAAATGGCCCTCACCAATCGATTCGAATGGCCCTTTTTCTACTAGTGCCCATTGATACGCGTAGTTGATGTGAGACTATCTTATCCTGTTTTGTCTTCTCCACAACCACCATCCTATTCCACCTATAGTGCTATGTCCATGGCTCACGCTCATGTATTGCGTGAAGATTGAAAAAGTTTGAGAATACTAAAGTATGAAACAATTGCTTCGCTAAAACCGGGGTTGTGCATGATTTAAATATTTTGTGTGATGAAGATAGAGCATAGCCAGACTATATGATTTTGTAGGGATAACTTTCTTTGTCCATTTTATTTTGAGAAGACATAATTACTTTGTTAGTATGCTTGAAGTATTATTACTCTTATGTCAATATTGAACTATAGTCTTGGATCTTTCGGATCTGAAAATTCATGCCACAATAAAGAAAATTACATTGAGAATTATGCTAGGTAGCATTCCACAACAAAAATTCTGTTTTTATCATTTACCTACTCGAGGACGAGCTGGAATTAAGCTTGGGGATGCTTGATACGTCTCCAGCGTATCAATAATTTTTTATTGTTCCATGCTATTATATTATCTATTTTGGATGTTTAATTGGCTTTATTACACCCTTTTATACTATTTTTGGGACTAACCTATTGATACGTCTCCAACGTATCTACTTTTCCAAACACTTTTGCCCTTGTTTCGGACTCTAACTTGCATGATTTGTATGAAACTAACCCGGACTGACGCTGTTTTCAGCAGAACTGCCATGGTGTTGTTTATTGTGTAGAAAACAAAAGTTCTCGTAATGACCTGAAAATCCATCTCTACATGATACTACATTGCATATCCCTTGCGCATATTAAAACCACCAATTAACGATTGTGTGCGTACCATAAACTAGCCTTGACTCTGTATGCTGGACTAGCAGGCACTCTAAGGGAGCCTAATGTAGTGCACTGGAATTCCTACATGCCACCTATGATTTTGTGTAATGTACTGCCCCTATTCCTAAATATATGTCTTTGTAGAGATTCTAGTATGGACCACAACAGATGTATATAGATGCATTTTCGAGTGTAGATTCACTCTTTTTGCTCCGTATGTAGCCTATAGTGGAATCTCTAGAATGACTTATATTTAGGAACGAAGGTATGAGGTAACATCATGTATGACATCTACATATCTAATTTAGCAGCCAATAGTAGAAATCAGTGTTTGCACAAAGGGATTACTAGTCGAAAATCCTAGCAAAGCACTTTGGCAGGGACAGAACAATACAAGCGAGAGAGATGCACTTACAAGATCATAGCAATGCCTTAGTCCAGGATCTTGGTTGGCCAAGCTGTAAGATCCAGAAGAAACATCGTTCTTGTAGTTTTTACCAGCTGCATAATAGGTAACAGTGACCAGTTAGTATATTTGAAGTCCATCGGGCAGGTGATGCTGGAGGGGTTTAAAGGTGACAAGTACCTAGGACGTGGCGGGTGCTAGGCATCTCTCCATACAGTGGGAATCAGGTTAGAAACGTCAAGGGTCATGACGCTGCGCTGGCAGTCGGGGTCCGGTAAGGAGATTTAGAACCGTCAAGTAGGGTATTTGTGGAGCGGCTCCTGTAGGGTGGACTACGGTGTGGGCGAAGCATATCTATGGCCGTGGACGAGGGCATAGGTGAAGCTGCTCCGGTGGTTGGGTTAAGCATGGTGTCGATGACGCGGATTTGCGCCGTGGACGGGGCGGCAGAAGCTGCTCCAGTGGTTGGGTTAAGGATGGTGTCCACGATGCGGATCTGCGGCCATGGATGGGGCGTCAGAAGCTGCTCCGGTAGGTTGGATGAGGGTGCGAGGAAGCGGATCTGAGGCTGTGGACTTGTGAGTTGGCAAAGCGGCCTCGATAGGGTTGAGAATGGTATAGGCAAAGCTACTCTGGTAGGGTTGACGATGGGTCGGCAAAGCGGCTCCGGTAGGGTTGAGGAAGGTGTCAGCGAAGCGGCTCCAGTAGGGTTGAGGAACGTATCGGCGAAGAGGATCAGAGGCCGTCGACGGGGGCATCGGTGGGGTAGCTTCGGGGGGTGTGGATGAAGCGTCTCTGGTGGGGAGTACGAATGAACCGCTGCAGATGCGCGGCGGTTGACGAGAGTACCGGCGAAGCAGATCCGGCGCCGTGGACAAGGCTGACACTGAATGGGCTGTGGTACAGTGGTGGATGAGCAGTCTACGTGTTTCTAATGTAGGTGGGAGGGGTAGATGCGGCTGCAGAAGCAGATCCGGTGAGGTGGACGTCGCTGGCAGTGAATGGGCTATGGTATGCCGGTGGATGAGCAGTCTAGGGTTTCGAGAGGGGAAGGGAGAAAGGGCGATGAAGTACAGATGAGGTGATGTAAGATGCTCTGGTGCTGTGGAGTTAGTCGTTTTTGTTGGAGGGGGAGAGGAAATTGGGGTGCCGTGTAGTGGGGGGAACCGGAAGTTACCAAAGCAGCCCCGATCTATCATGTAGATGAGGGCGGTATTGTAACTGTTAGTCTTCGTGCACCAAGGACAAAAGGAGAATTTCGCATGCTAAAGACTATGGTGGCGGAAATTTTAGAAGGAGGCGGGAGATTTTGCTGCCCGCGGGATCGTTCGTATCCAGTTTCAACTAATTTTGTACCGTTCTAGCGGGAAGGTCATGCTAGAGTGTGTACACGGGGCACACGTCTGCAGTTAATAACTGGTGTGAAGTCCACCCCAGAAAAAAAGACAATAACTCGGGATGATGCACCGATAACTTGGACGTTCACACGAGTGCGGCCAGTCGTACGGGTGTAGTGGCGCGTTCACAAAAAAAGGGATTAAACGCTCAGCCTATGTATTTCTCATGTAAATAGATAATTTAGTACCATTGGTTATTTACTTTAAACATAATGCATTGACATGTTAGTGTAGAGGCTCACAAAAAGAAATAGATATTGTAGTCCGCTACTTAAAAGTGTTACCTCATATGATTACATAGCCTCCATTTCATAAATTGTGTACCTGTTGAATTCATATATGAATATTACATATATTACTTCAAAATAGAAACTTAAATCATCCAAGACTAATGAATTTGAATGCAAGAGTAACAATGGTGCATGCACATGATAGCTACATTGGTTGTTTGAAGAAACATCACTGTAACTTTGGCATGCACAACTGAAAAGGTTTATTTAAATAGAAAAAAAAGTGATATGTGAGTGTCCAATATTTATAGCATTAAATCGATAGTGTACCTTTGGCCACGATACAAAGTAGATATTGACTTATGTTCAAGCGATGCACGTCCACGATCGCTATATAGTGATACTTGAATGAATTGTGCAATCTCTCTCACACGCATACATATCGCATTTCCCTATGGGCATCGGAATCACACACGCGCACTTCATGTATTTCTCTCCCTCCATCAAGGTTAAATTCTTCTTTCTACCCCGTCCTACAAGTCTCTCACACAGAAACACACACGCTCTCTCTGTCTAACACGCCCACCCCTCTAATTCTGCCCACCCACAACCACTAATGTCTCAAAGTATAATAATGTCTCTCACACATATGCCTAAGGTTAACTCGAGTTCCGGAACCATATGAATACATACAATGGGATTCCAACAGAGCACCTTTTGTTTTGAGATCTCTCTCTCTCTCTCTCTCTCTCTCTCTCTCTCCCTCTCTCTCTCACTCTCTCACACACACACGCGCGCGCGCACGGGCACACACATTGTTTCTCGCTTCATTTTTTCTGGCATGCATGCACCCACACTGTTTGTTTATCTTCGTGAGGCTTTAAGTATGCCTCGCACAAATGCTATCTACCTATCCCTTAATACACCTAGATATGTGTCACACAAACTCCTTCTCCCTACTAGCCAGATGCCCATGCATTGCACGGAACATCAAGATGCATTTGTATGAGAAGTTTATCTTGTGGGAGAAAAGGATGAACAAGGGAATGCCTTATATGCAAATGCGGAGAGGGGTGTGGGTATCTTTTTGCAAAATTGCCATAGTTTCCTTCCTATCCGTTGGATATAAATCGGATGGCCTATATTGGAGGATGGCAGGAACACCATCATCACCAACTCTGTTTTTTATATGACTAGAGATATGTGAGTGTCACTGCCCCCTCCCACACACACCCACACACCCACACTTCCCAACACCGAAGGAGTAGGGTGACACCTCGATCTTGATACTAATCAATCGACTGGCTTCTCTCTCAAACACACACACACACACACACACACACACACACACACACACACACACACACACACACACTAGCCGGCACCGAAGGAGTAGGGTGGCACATCGATCTTGATAATAATCTATCTACTCCTCTTTCAAACACACACACACACTCGCTAGTTGTGCCTCTGTGCCTACCGCGCACACTCTCGATACATCTTTCTCTCCCCCCCAACAATGACAGCAGAAGGGTGACAACTCGATCTAATCATAATCTCTCAATTGGTTTCTCTCTCAAACATTGTGTCTCGGTGCCTCGCTCGGTAGCCCCCTCAATTTGTAGACTTCTCGTGCGCGCACAACTATAGTGACGATGATGCTGAAACCAGTGTGCCTTGTTTTTACCGGCCTCATGTGATAGTTTTCACCCTGTTTTCTGTTAATTAACAAGGCAACCTTTTCTTTATTACTACTAGTGAATCTGAAATCATTCGGGGCAGGCATAAAATATATCACTTCAACCAATTATCGCAACAACTATTTTAAAAGAAATTAGCTAGCTGCCCGTGCGTTGCACGGAACATGAAGACGCATTTGTATGAGTAGTTTATCTTGTGAGAGAAAAGGCTGAACGAGGGAAGACCTTATTTGCGAACGTGGAGAGACGTGTGGGTATATTTTTGCAAAATTGCCATAGTTTCTTTCCTGTCCGTTAGATATAAATCTGACGACCTATATTGCAGGATGGCACGCACACCATCATCACCAACTCTGTTTTCTACTCCCTCCGTTCCTAAATACTCCCTCTGTCCGAAAATACTTGTCACCAAAATGGATAAAAAGAGATGTATTTAAAACTTAAATATGTCAAGATACATTTCCTTTTATCCATTTTGATGACAAGTATTTCCAGACGGAGGGAATATTTGTCTTTTTAGAGATTTCAACAAGTGACTATGACCGGATCTTACAAACATACTCAAAAAAGTATTCCATAATTTTGATGTTACCCTCTTTTTTTGGCGGTGCAGTGCCATCTGGATAACTCATAAATAAATCAAGGACAAATCTGACCCCTTCCTAAAAAGACATACGAAGCAAAATGAGTGAATCTACACTGTAAAATATGTCTACATACACATCCGTATGTGGTAGTCCATTTTAAATCTGAAAAAGACAAACATTTAGGAAGAATGGAGTATAAGAGTAGACATGGAGATATATCTCCAGCATGGTCTACAACAAAAATGTGCTAGGCTGGTTAGCGCCGGATGCTCGCAACGCGATGACATGAGTTCGAATTTTGTCTTTTAACTTTAGATTTTTATATTTTATATTACTTATTGAATATATACTTCTTTCGCTACTGTATTGACCGTGGAACCCACAGAGTACTTACAATACAAGATTAAGGATGGACTTGTTTCTTTTTAACTTTCTTTACGAAGTTGTAGCCACCCTGCAAGTCACATGTACACTGTAAATGCAACTAACTTTTTATAGAGGGACAATCATATAGGCAATTAACTCAAATGTATTGGATGTCACTCTATTATTTCCAGCATATAGAGCATCTCCAACGGTAGCCGGCAAATTTCCTCCCGCTTCCTTCCGTGGAGGACGACATCAAACGCCAGCGGCATACATTTTTACAACTCTAACAAACCAGATGAAATTCGTGCAAACACGGACTGATTTCATATAAGCATGAAGGATTTGGTATAAAAAAGCCGGATCTTAATATAAATATGATGGATTTCATTACAATTACATGAACTAAGCGGTTCCAATCCGGCTCTCTTGTATAATTAATACTCCCTCCGCCGGAAATACTTGTCCTAGAAATGGATGTATCTAGACTTATTTTAGTTATTGATACATACAATTTATCCATTCTTGGAACAAATATTTCCCGCCAGCTGTAGACGGAGTACATAGTCTAAATGGCTGCCCGCGGATCCCTTTGTCTTCCTCATGTCCGTCAGACACGTGCGGGGTCGACGAAGGTCCTCGGAAGAGACGAAGCAGCAAAGAAACCACCTGAATGCGCAGTGATCGCCTGGGCGGTGGCCTTCATGGGTCCCAAGTGGCGGCGGCCTCCCGTGTTCTACTTCTCCTCGATGATGGCGATGGACATGGAGAAGCTGGCCACCGACTCGTCGCTCTCCACGCACCCAGCTTCTGTCTCTACCTGCATGGTGCTGCCGCAGGCACGGGAGGCGCGCCCACAGACATGGGAGGCGCGGCCACCGCAGACACTGGTGGCGTGGTACGACGCGGCAGCAACGACGCCCGTACTGGCGTGCTCGCCCCCTTGCCGACATGGAGCAACTCGCCACTCCTCATCGAGCTGAACTGGAGCGTCGAGTTGCTGATCCACGCGCCTGCTTGGGGCGGCAACTGGCTTAGTCGGGCCAAGCGAGGTTCGTGAAGCACCGAGCGGCCTCGCCCGTATCCGAAGGGCTCGGCGGGCCCCCCAGCCAGGTAATATGCTCATCGTAAGCCATCAGAAGAGTGGAGAAAATGGTGAAGGAGGATATGGGGTAGCGGCGGAGGGGTGCGATTCTTGCCCGCTGTCTATCTGGCCTTGTGCAAATAGATGGCGGACGGTGGGAGCTTGGCCAGCGTCTGGCCTCGTTTAAACTGAGGACGGATGGTAGGAGCTCATCCGGTGTTGCGTTTAATTCCGGCCCGCTCATGAACGGACGTGTGGCCGGAGTAGGATTCTCGATTTGCATGCGGGTTTAACGGAGGGGTTTAATGGAGGCGCCAGGTGTGCAACGGGTGGCGCAGTACTATTCGATTTGACAGCAGTAATGAGCCATCAAATCACAAAGGCCCTCGCCTCTTGTGAAACCGACCGAGCTAGACTGCCCCGCCCTCTAGCCTTTTAAAAAATGTATATACTCCACTTTTGTACAGTAGTAGTATTGATGGATTGCGCCATGGAGCAAAACTTGAAATTAAAAAAGGTGGTACATATAGAGAGAGCTCGTCGCCAAATTATGCATATTGTACTATTAAAAAGGCTTGTCACAATAATGGTGTCCAGCACAAGTGCACAACCCACCCCTCAAATAAAACTAAGCACCCTGGAATTCTTTGACAAAACTAAGCACCCTGAAATTCTTTGACAACTATACTGTTGGCTATATGATGTTGGCCATATATATTGTACATATGTAATGTGAAGAAACGAGTGGTAGTACTATACCAACTAAAAGACGAAATGTAAGAAATACTAGTATGTACATACTAAAGAGTTAAAGTAACGAGAAGAAACATAAGATAGTTCTGCTGGGGGCTTAGCACAACACACCCCTCAAATTAAACTAAGCACACCTAAAATTAAACTTTGCAACTACTCCGGTAGACACTACATTAGAACCACCATGAGCAACGACACTGCCACCATACTCGGAGTCCTCGTCCACGTCCTCGACATCGTCCTTGTCCCTCTTCCTCTTTGTCGATACTTCTTTGCTTGAACCGCACACTTGGCTCTTGCTCTTCATCCAACCCTTGTAGATATTGAAACAAAGGTAGCCATCCATCGCAGCGTAGTGGATGTGGTCTATATCTAGTGCATTCTGCTTCCATGCATAACGATGAAACGTGTATGGAGGTTTCTCTAGTTTACTGTACGAAGGATGAACCATGGCTCCTGCCAGGGTCAGCATTGAAGGCTGGCCACCGAAGGGCAGCAACCTATTCTTCTGGAGGTCGAAGGGGTTGCCTACGACGAGGCCTATCCGACCCAGGACTTCTTCATCCTTCGTAAAGTCTATAGTAATGAATTTGACATGGTTGCTCTCGAGGAAGTTCTTAAAATCCAGGCATTCAACGTCGGCATGGCATATGTGGTAGACCAAGCATAAGTCATGCACGTAAAACCTGGATCACGGCGGGCTTCTTCTTCTCTTCATCCTTTAGATCCTTCTCTCGTCCTAGGACTGTGGTGTACTCAACATCTAGCCTGGCGACCCACTCATCATCCGCGTTTTCGAACATGCGTCTAAAGCGATAAAGGCATCTTTTCACCGTCGCAGAAGAACGGGTGTAGATGACGTCGAACTCATCGCCGGTGACGGTTGTAACCTTGTACTCACCGCCGATCATGGAGATTTGGGACGCCATGGATTTGGGAGGAGGGTTAGGAGTAGTGGAACTACCGTAATGTTAAAGGACGGGATGAATAGGAGCAAACCGCCGTAGTATTAAAGGACGTGCGGGGACGAGTAGGAATGAACTGCCAGTGTGTGAATGGCAGGGTAGTGGCTTTCCATTCTCCCATGATACGGGCTTCCGAGAGCCCTTGGATCTGATATCGAACAGTTGCATGGCGTGATTCTAGACCTATGGGTGAATATCCTATCCTGGAGGGTTATTCTGCAAATTTTCAGCAACTTAGCATGCGACCGTTCGATCTCAGATCCAAGGGCTGCCAGCAGCCCGTATCATGGTCATGCCTACCACGACCGCCGCGTCGCTCGCGCGGTCGCGCCCTTGGAGATTTAACACGGTGCATTAGGCTATCTGATGTTGGCATGTCATACATAGTCATCACTTAGTCACTCATACTACAACAAGGTTAGCTATAAGGTTGGCTATAAGTGTATTTTTTACTTCTCTCTATCTCTTTCTTCGTACTCCATCTATCCCATAATATAAGGATGTTTTTGACACTAGTGTAGTGCCAAAAACGTTCTTATATTATGGGACACATGGAGTACTAGTATTTATTGCATTTGCCAAGGAGTGACCTCTTCCAATGAAATGGTGTGCTTATTAATTTTTTGTTGCTAAGTTTGCTTCATTTAATTATCTATAGACTCAAAATTGTCTTTTCACCTAGGTACACTCGCTTAGCACCGCTTCTTCCTTGGGTCACCAAACTAGTCTCTCTCTTCTTGATTAACTTGCCACATCATACTTTATGTCTATGTGGCAAGCTTAGCACCTATAGGAGCAAGTAAGTACAATAGTGCGCTTTACATGGCATTTTTGCATATGTGGAGGAAAGAGAGGCAAGGAAAAAGTGGAGGAGTGGGCTCTCATGCAATAGCCAGCCTCTACTACATGGTGGAGCATTGGGAGAGGCACCTGTATGGAGGTGGTCAGGAATCGCGAGACTCACGCCAGTCGTAGCGCCGTAGTTAAAATGATAATGGCAAGTCAAATCACAGGGTCCCCACCTGTCCAGCAGTAACTCGCTGTCAAATCACATAGCCCTACGTTTGGAGCAGCCTACTCCCTCTTCTTCTCGCGTCTCTGTCAAACCGACTAGGCGGAACTGCCCCGCCTACCGCGCAGGAAAAGCCCACGCAGTATACTCCCTCCATCTAGGTGACCAAGGTGGAGAGGAAAACGAGAGAACTTAATATTTAGTATTTGCTAAGGCTGGTTGTAATGGTATTAGCCTTAGCAATTTTGTTGAGGTATCATAGAATTAAATGAAGAAAGAGAGACAGTTGAGTACTATGTGTCATACATGGCAATAAATAAAGTACTACATGATACTAGTATGTGATACACGGCGCAGGAGTACTAAGTATTATTAATACATTTTTGGTAGAACTCATCTAGATGAGATATAATTTGGTCTCATTCATCTTTTATAGCCATTGCATGTGATGCTATAACATGCGTGTGTGCTGACGTGGGTTGTATTTGTTCGTGTTTTCAAAGTGAATGAGACCAAATTATATCTCATCTAGATGAGTTCTAGGTACTCCCTTATTAATATCATTCCGTGCAACGAACTGACCACTGCATGTCATGTTTGATAGTCTCAAGTCATTAAAAGCATACAAGCCCCACATCAATTATTGGTTGATTCCTCTATTTATGTCAAAAAATGAGAAACAACATGAGAGTTTATGCACCACACATATGTGTTTACTATTTGGTTTTCGTAAGATGACTTAATACTCACCTAGATGGAGGGAGTATTAGATTTGACAGCGGGCAGCGCAGTTCCCGATACGGCTTTAATGGAGACGAGGGAGGGAGTAGCGGTTCTCGAAATGATGAACGACCAATGCATCCTCCTTCAATTAATGCATGAGGGAAGTAATGGGAGGAGGTCCGGGAAAAGAGGCTGCACAATGTGAGTGCAATGCAGTTTGCCCTCATTGCCCTCATATAAAGGCGCCCCTCCATTCCAATGCATCTACCACATCGTACGCACCTAAGCATTTGCCTAAGCACCTAAACTAAAGGCAAAAGATCTCACTACAAACCCATGGCGGCGATGCACGTGAGCGGCCAGCGGCTGTGCCAGATGGTCCACGACACCGGCCTAGGGCATGGCACCAAGGATCATCTCCAGTCGGTGTTAGATACCGGCTGGTGGATGGCCACCGTCGACGCTAACTACGACTCTCGGTTGGACCAGATGATCGTTGCCACCAACAACAAGTTCACCGTCCTCAAGAAGCTCGCAGGCGACATCGCCGTACTCCTCCAGCCCGCGCGTCCGGGATCCTCATTGCCTTCCACCCTAATCGGCCTCCATGGCCGGAACCTCTTTCAAGCACTGGTGGCTCTACGACTGCCCGCCGACGCCACGAAGAATGTCCACATGGAGGTCGCGCTCTTCGCGAGGCGCCTCACCCTACAAGAATTCGTCGACCTGCGCATCCACCTGTACGAGCAAATCATGTACATAGGTATCTACAAGGCCAGTGGGGACGCTACGACGTTGGCCTTTCTCAACCGGCTGGAAGCCTTGGATGCCTCTGCTGAGAAGCACCTCGACCTCGACACAAAATCCGCCGCTCCTTAGCCGTCGGTCGGTGGCCCGGCGCACTAAGTTGTGTTGTTGCATTCTCGTTCCAGTCAATACCGACATGTGCGATCCCTTTGCTTAATTATATGCATCACTGTAACTAGTACTCCATCCGTCAATTTATAAGTTGTGCTTACCTTTTCCATCAACTTCGTGCAACACGTGGGCATCTTGCTAGAAACACTAGAATATGTCTATATAATCCGTATGTGATAATCCATTTGAAATCTCTAAAAAGACAAATATTTAGGTACGGAGGGAGTAATATATTAGGAGTATATCAAAACAAGAGTGATTTATTTCAAGTTTGTGAACAAATACTACTATTCTACTACTTTGGATCCGTCACAATGCACGGGCACATTGCTAGTAAAAGGAAAAGTCCTGCGTGTTCGCGTCGCACCCCCACACGCCCAGGAATCGGGAGTACTCCACGGCCCGTCTGGCACGACACATAGCTTAGGGAAGGCATGTTACCTAGAATTTTCAATTTCTTGTGGGACCGTTGTTGAGCAAACAGACACCCCGCCCACCGCCGGGTTGGAAAACAGAAACGAGGGGAAGATCTAGCTGTAGCACGGAAGCAAAGAAATTTGGTGTCAGATGGGGCTCGTTGATAGAGTAGGAGCATTCAGTACTAGTACTACTCCTACTAGTACCAAGTTTTTACTCCTAATACTATATTACTAGTACTACCACTATACAACTAGTAGGTACGTGCACGGCACAACATCGTAGGAACAAAAAACGGGAAGATCTTGTTTTGGGTGATTTATGTTTTTTTCAATCAACGTAGTATGAATAATATGATGTGGGTGGCACCCATGAAGCTTATGTGGCTTGGTTGCATGGCTACGAAAGGTTAGAGAAAAATAAATAGATAATGTGTTTAGAGTGCACTCCACTAAATATATATACTTTGGATCCATTCCAATGGACTGGCACATCTTTATCTATACCCCCTATATAGTGTGTGAAAAACTTTGAAAGTTGGTCGTTGGATGAAGCCAATCCAACGGTACAAAGATGGGAAATCCGAGAACTACTAGCCGTTGGATATCATCCACCAGATTCTGCCACATGTATAATCTAGAAGACTCCATGGTTAAAGTTAATTCATGACTAACTTTGCCACAACTAAGCTTAGGCAAAGTTATTAGTTATTCAAAATGAGAGCCACAAGTTGGTAAGCCTAAGGGAATCTTGCCTCATTTTTTGTGTGTATGTCATGTGGGGCCTTAGTGTGGCTTGCCTAAGGTGTGGCTTGAACCAAACACTCACCTAAGTTAATCAAACTTCCTAACCTTACATGGGGCTCGTTGGATATGATCTACATTCCACCAGATTTTGCCACACGTAGAATCTAGAAAACTCCACATGTAGAAGCATAATGCACAAACAACCAAAATCTCATGTGTGCAATGCACATGTACCTAACTAGTACTAGTTGGTAGTAGTAAGAAACGAATTCCAGTTTTGGCACGAGCTCGTACTGCGGGAGCACCACAAGGCCTGCCATAGGAGTTACATTTCCCTCTCGGGGCCCACAGGACCGAACTTCAGTGGCTTAGTGCCCGGCCTATGAGTCAATGACATGCGGACCTTAAATGCGGCTGGCCCACATGTCATTCTCATGGTGGTGGCGTGGTTCGCGACTCACTCGTTCGAGATGAACTGGCCGGTGGTGGCGTGGCCGTGGCGAGGGTGCCACAGCTGGGTGTCAGGGTGTTACGAGGCATAGATGGCCACACCGGCGGGTACTACCTGTAGTACAGAAGTACTCCAGCTAAGGATTGATGCCCGGGACGAAGGGGTTGTTTGGTTTGAGACTAAGTTTTCCAAAGCTTGCCACACCTAAGGTTTGGCAAATTTGATCAACTTATGTGTGTGTTTGGTTCAAGCCACATCTTAGGGAAGGCACACTATGGTCCCACATTGTCGGTGTACTAGAATAGGGGTACCCTAGCACCCCGAACTTGTGCACGGGTAGTTGCAGCGCCCCGCGGCAAGGGCTTGCCGGGTGACTGCCAAGATCCTCCTTGGCTCCTTTGGAGCCATTCAAGAACAAGGTATTTAAGCTCAAGAGACAAGGCCCCGGCAAGAGGAGCTTGCCGGGAAGGCCAACCAAGGCACCTCAAGGCTCGGCGAGCGACAAGCTTCCGGGCCCGACAAGACAACGGCCGCGGCAAGGCGCTTGCCATGGCAGGCGGCCACTCTGTGCCCGCGCTCCAGCGCATCCACCAACGTGTCGCCCTGAGGGCTTTTCCAGGCACGCGTGGCGGGAGGCTGTGCAGCCAGGGGTGCGCAGTGGCATGCGACGCTGACAAGATCGCCTTCGTGACGAACGGAGGCGCCCCTAATGGTACTTTTCCTGCACTGTTTGGGCGACGCAGACGGGCATTTAATGCCCTCATCCCCTCCCGTCAGGGTTAGGTAGGAAACACTGTACAAGTGACTGTACCAACCACCTCACTTTTTACATTTGTACCCTTCTCTGCATTGCCACCTGTCGGTGACCCCTTTAACGTACAAAAGGAGGCCCATGCGCAACGTAGAGGGGGTTCGACTCTTTCATAAGCCAGAAAAACACTTAGCTCACTCTGGAGCAAGAACATAATAGAATCAGAGAAGCAGCAGTAGGAGTGTTATCTCTCCGGAGAGCTCCGAAGCTGGGTAAACCGCTCGTGTGCTTCGCCTCGATCTGCTCTTCGTGCGATCTCCGCCTCCCGCCGAACCGAAAGGGGCTCCGGTCCCATAGGTGTTCGTGGATCAGTTTCCCCCGACATCTTTGGCGCGCCAGGTAGGGGGCATCGAGATTGCGTGAACCTGATCCGGCGTTCACACGAGCTAGATCATCGTTTCCTTCATCATCATGCCACCGAAGAACAAGGCTTCGGAGGCAGCTGCTCCGTCCGCGTCGATCCCACCACCACCGGAGCAAACAGGTGGTGGGGTAGACGCCGACGGAAGGACGGACGTTGACGAGGAGGCTCACGATGCTGCCAGGTCCAAGGGCAAGGCAGCGCAGACCTCGACGTCCGCTCTTGTTCCGCGCCCATCTCAGGAGGCGTGGGACCAATAGCGTCATCGTACTCGCAGTACCATACGTTTGTTAGGCCAAGATCAAGCTAGTGGATCCCGGGGCGCGCAAGACCAGCATGCATGCCAACGTGTTGGCACGAGCGAGACGCGGTCGCCCGGACGGGATAATGCTCCTTCTAACATAGTTAGAAGTCCGAGCACATCCCTCTCCTCGCGCCGTCCGCCATTGCCACCCACTACTCCGGCAGAAGCTCTGGTCCGACAAGCTCTAGTCCGGCAAGCTTTGGTCCCGACAAAGATGGATCTGCGCAGACACATAAGGAGGTGCAGAAGAGAATGGTGCAGCGCCCAGTTTACTTTGTCAGTTCCCTTTTGCAGGGGGCTAGGTCAAGGTACTCTGGTGTGCAGAAATTGCTTTTCGGCCTTCTCATGGCCTCGAGAAAGCTGCGCCATTACTTCCAAGCACATGAGATCACAATCGTCACTCGTTTTCCGCTGAAGAGGATACTGCAAAATCCGGAAGCAACAGGTAGGATTGTCGAGTGGGCACTGGAACTGTCAATCTTTGGCCTCAAGTTTGAAAGCACTTCAACCATCCAAAGCAGAGCATTGGCAGAGTTCATAGCAGAGTGGACGCCAACTCCAGATGGAGAAATTCCAGAGACAAGCATCCCCGTCAAGGAGGCAAGCAAAGAGTGGCTGATGTACTTTGATGGTGCCTTTTCGCTGCAAGGTGCCGGTGCGGGCGTGCTGCTTGTCGCGCCCACCGGAGAGCACCTCAAGTACGTAGTCCAGATGCACTTTCCCAAGGAGCAAGCAACGAACAATACCGCAGAGTATGAAGGTTTGCTTGCCGGTCTCAGGATCGCAGCAGACCTTTGATCAAGAAGCTCATTGTCCGGGGTGACTCACAACTTGTCATCCGCCAAGTGAACAAGAATTATCAGAGTCCCTTGATGGAAGCTTATGTTGATGAAGTGAGGAAGCTAGAAGAGCACTTTGACGGCCTACAGATGGAACATGTTCCAAGAGCTCAGAATGACATTGCTGATGGCCCGTCGAAGTGCGCTGCACTAAAGTTACCTGTGGAACCAGGGATCTTTGTGCTCAAGCTAACTCAGCCATCCGTAGCACCATCAACTGGACAGAGCAAGAAGAGAAAGTTGATTTCTGCTGACTATTTTCCGGCAGAGCTTCCCGAAGCCGCCGCCAAGAAGGTCACCAAGATCAACACCAAGGATGCTGAGGAGCAGTCTGCTCCGGCAAGTCTTAGTGCTTGTTCCCTCGAAGCAGACGCTCCCGACAAGTTTTGCTCCGGCAAGCTTGCCGGGGGACATCAAGCTCCGGCTGAGTCGCAGGTTCTCGCCATAGAAGCAGATGTTCCCACAGCAGCAGATGTGCCTTTAGTCCTTGTTGTCGAGCCACAAGCTCCAGCATGGGCACAACAAATTGTCCGTTTCCTTCAGACAGGAGAACTTCCCGAAGAGCAAGAAGAAGCGGAAAAAGTAGCATGGCAGTCAAGTATGTACCAGTTTGTCAATAACATACTGTACAGAAGAAGACTCAACGGTGTGAAATTGATGTGTATTTGCCGGGAAGATGGACAAAAGCTGTTGGCAGAGATACATGGAGGCATATGTGGTCACCACATTGGCGCAAGAGCACTTGCCGGCAAAGCTTTCCGGCAAGGTTTATTTTGGCCGACAGCCCTCCAGGATGCAACTTCACAAGTAACCAAGTGTGAAGCGTGCCAGTTTGATTCCAAGCAGATACACCAGCGAGCTCAAGCTCTCCAGACGATCCCTTTATCCTGGCCATTTTCGGTCTGGGGCCTCGATATCCTCGGCCCCTTCCCCCGAGCTATCGGGGGCTTTGAGTACTTATACGTTGCGGTCGACAAGTTCACAAAGTGGTCGGAAGTGGAACCAGTGAGGAAGGTGACAGCACAGTCAGCAGTCAAGTTCTTCAGGTCGATTGTTTGCCGTTTCGGGATCCCTAACAAGATCATCACCGACAACGGCACGCAATTCACGAGACGCACCTTCATGCAGTACGTCCAAGATCTTGGCGCCAAGGTCTGCTTCGCTTCTGTTGCTCATCCGAGAAGCAACGATCAAGCGGAGAGGGCAAACGCTGAAGTGCTGCGCGTGCTCAAGACCAGGACTTTCGACAGGCTGCACAAGTGCGGAAGAAACTGGATCGAGGAACTGCCGGTGGCTCTTTGGTCGATCAGGACGACGCCAAATCGAGCCACTGGACAGACACCTTTCGCTCTAGTCTATGGAGCAGAGGCAGTTCTCCCCACGGAACTCGTATACGGGTCACCTCGAGTGCTCGCTTATGATGAGCTTGAGCAAGAGCAGCTGCGACAAGATGACGCGCTGCTCCTTGAGGAGGATCGTCTTTAGGCTGCGGTACGAGCTGCTCGATACCAGCAAGCTTTGCGCCACTACCATAGCCGCAAAGTTAATGCCAGAAGCTTCGAGGAAGGCGACCTTGTTCTTCAGCGCGTTCAGTCCGCCAAGAATTCCAACAAGTTGACGCTGAAGTGGGAAGGCCCTTATCGGGTGAAACGAGTCACTAGGCCTGGCGCTGTCCGCCTTGAGACCGAAGATGGCATTCCGGTGAGCAACTCCTGGAACATTGAGCATCTTTGTAAGTTTTACCCGTAGGGCGCGGTTGCCGGAACCTGTTCCGACAACCACCTTTTGTACAAGTCTTGCCGCGGTTGCATGTAATCCTTTGTACAAAGCCGGGCGCAGATCTCGTGCATCAGTAAAGCTCATGTGCTTCGCACATCTTGTCAGTTTCATGCTTTTTTACTTTACATTTGCATGCTTTATCTGACACTTTGTGCAGCACCTATCCCCGGTAAGCAATAACGCGCCGAAAGGCCCCATATCTATATTTTCTCTTCTTTCTTTTTCTCGAACAAAGGAAAAGAAGGCTTCCTCGCACACAAGTTTGCTGGGGGGGAGGAGAAGATGATGGTATGGACCAGGCGTCGTTCAAGAAAGATTTGCCTTACATTTTCCTTGCCGGGAAGCAAACGACAGAAAAGCTAAGTTGCCAAAGTCTGAGCAATTAGTTTTTAATTTTTAAGTTATTTTCCTTGAACGACCATGCTTTGTATGGAAAACCTGTGCACAGAGGAACCAACTCGTAGCTAGTTGCGCCCTTACTTTGTTTCGAGTCCACTCAACAACTTAAGTGTGCTGCAACTAGTCGCGACAAGGTTTCTTGTCGGAGGCGGCACCGCCAGCAGGCTGCTGAAGTCCCGCACTCAGCGCTCGCGGCTCGGGTGCCTGCGCCGGCAAGTTTCCTAAAAGCGTAGGGTAAAAAAATACAAAGGAAGGAATCTAGTAAAGGAAATAACGTAGCAATCAATACCAGAAATAAAGTTATATTACAAGATAACTTGTCGCAGCTCTAACAGACTGTTTTCATAACATGATTAGCAGCGACAAGGGAAGACAAGATAAAATGGGCGGCCTAGTCTACACGATCGCCCTCGACCCTCTTGATCCCGCTCACCTTTTCCACAATGGGTGCGACAAGGGCCTTGAGCGCTTCCACGTCGGCATCCGGCGGCAAGGACTTGAGGACGTTGGTGAAGTTGAGGCCTGGGTTGCGAAAGGCCACCTTCATCAGCACCTTCTGAAGAGCGCCGGCACAAATCCTGCGTGACTCGTCGGCCAGCTGCTTTGGGATCTTCTCTCGAAGCCGCTGGAGTGTCGTCGCCACGCCCTTGAAGAATAGGCTGAGCTTGGCGCTGGGTTGGAGATGCTCGTCGGAAGAGTACCCGAGGTCTTCCATCCCCAGCTGCGCCAGCTCCCCGTCGATGACTGCGGCGATGTTCACCAGACCCTCGGTCCAGTGCTCCATATTCTCCTTGAATGCATTCTGGGTGACGGCGATGCTCGCCAGCAGCGCCTCGTCGGCCTTGACCTTCTCCGACAAAGTCTTCTCCCGCTCCTTGGCGCCGTCCAGCGTCTGAGTTAGCATGGTCAGCTTCAGCTCGAGATCCGCGTTGGAGTCCTTGGCGGCGCTGAGCTCCCTGCTCCTCTCAGCGAGAAGACCCTGCAGCTCACCATGAGCGGCAGCATCCTTCTCGCGCTCGCGCTGGAGCGTGGCAAGCTCCTCGCCGCTCTACCTGGATGTTCGCCTCCAGCTGCGCCACCCTCGCCTCCAGCTCCTTCTTGGCGGCCTCTGCAGTTGCGGCAGCATCCCTAGCTTCCTTGAGAGTCCTGCCAAGTTTTTCTTCACGCGCGACGAGCTCCTCCTCGTAGCTATCAAGATAGGCCTTCCGCTGCACCAACTCGCCTTCCCACGCGGACTGCTTCTCGGCAGCGAGCCTTTGTTCCTCCTCAACTTCGGCCTTCTCAAGAAGGAAGGTCGTCCGCTCCTCTGTGAGTCTCTCCCGCTCCTGTGCTAGCTACCGGAGGGCTTCCTGGTTGATGCTCCGGAGCTCCTCTGCGCGCTTCTCCATATCGACCCCCGCCTTCGCGACAAGTGCTTTCCGGGAAGCCAGCTTGGCTTGTCGGGCGCGGTAGAGTGACAACAGCTTCCACAGCAGCTGCTCCTCCTCAGGCTCGCCACTGCTGCTTGGCGCGTCGACCAAGGACAGCCCAGCGGAGGCGAGCAGCTCCTCATCGAAAGTTTCTCCTTCGATCAGTGCCCTGGAGCTCGACGCCCAGGGGAGCTTGATGAAGATGCCGTCGCCGGCCTTCAAGTAGGCGCCGGGCTGAGGCTCTTCGGAGCCTGGCTCCGCAGCAGCGGCGGAGGGCTCGGCGGTCGGTGTAACGCTTGGCGCTCCTGCGGCCTCAGGGCCGTCAGTGCGATCGCCCGACCCCTCGCCAGCTTCTGCGTCGGCAGCCTTGGCGGCCTCCTCGCCGGCGAGTTCATCAGCACCGGCCCCTTCTTCGTTAACGGCGGCCTCGACGTTGCTGCCACGCGCGCCTTCCTCGCCAGCGTCCTCAGTCTCCATTGGCTCCGCAGCAGATGGATCTGAAGAACGAAGAAGGGAGAAGAATCAAGCAAATGTGCAAGAAGAAAATCAGAAGAAGAAAAACCCAAGGGCAAGTGTTTAGGCAAGCGGATTACCTGTGATGCGATCCGCGGTCACGGTCTCAGCCGCCGGATGACCCCTGGCGTCTTCCCTTGCCAAAAAACGAGCCCTTGCCGGAGAGTTCTCCCTTGCCGGAGAGCGCTCCCTTGCCGGGGATTCCACCCTTGGCGACGTAGTCGAAGCGGATGGCGCCACGGGGGCGGCTTCCGGGCCCTCCTGGTGAGGTTGCTCTGCTCCTGCGCAAATTCAACAATCAAGATGTCAGTAAGAGGAAAAATCCACCATGAGCGCCTGTCAGCAAGAAGTAAAAATCATGTACTTATGCTGGGGGCTGCTCTGCGGAGTAGTGGCCAGGTCCGGCAAGGTGGGCTCAGGCACGCCCCCTGCTGACACGGTAGGATCGTCTTCGATGACGATCACCGAGGCCTTGGCCCTCTTCGCCGCTCTCTGGGCCAGCGTCCTGAAAAGGGATGGGTTCGGATCGAAGCAAGTTAGATACAGAACAAAAGCGACAAAATTGAAGAACTACGAAGACAGCAAGAAAAGCTTACTCTTCTTCTTCGTCATCGGAGCTGAGCGCGGAGAGATCGAAGTCTGGCTCTCCTCCGGTGCGACGAGGCGGAGGAGTGGGCTCCCTTGTCCGCTTGGCGGGGGCGGCGGCGGTGGACCGGGAAGGTCCCGCTCCAGTTGTCGCAGCGGCGGGAGGCGCTCCCGCGGCAACGGTGCTTGCCGCGGTGGAGCGTGTCATGCGGCTCGGCGGCTGTGGACCTGTCTGCCGCCCCGCTATGTCCCCGGCCGTGCAGAGACGCCTTCTTGGTGCAGCCGGGGGCTCCACCTGCGGCAAGCTGTCTGAAGGCTCCGGCTCCTCCTCGCCGGGCTCGCTCGGCTCGGCTTCGAGGCCGGCAAGATCTTCCTCGCCGGCGAACTCCTCGCGCTCGGCAAGGCTTGCCGCCTCTGCTGCCTCTGCCTCCACCTCGGTGAACCCGAACTCGCCCGCGGTAGCTGCTGCCGCAGCCTCTTCCGCCCTAGAGGCGATGCACTGCAGCTCCTCATCGGTGGTGTCACGGGTGAGGCTCCTCTGCTCGTCGGCGCGGATCGACACTTCCTCCAAGCTATCGAAGAACGCCCGCACGACGTCATCCGCCGGCTCTTGCCAAGTTGGGGTGATTCCGTGAGAGTCGCACAACGGCATCATCGCGCGGATCCGGTCAAGCGACGAATTGTTGCACAGCGGAACGACGCCCCTCGGCAACAGGAACGGGTGGTGGGGGTCGCGTTTGAAGAGCTCCAGGAGCATTGCATCCAGCTCCAAGACGGTGAAATTGAAGTTGAGGCTCGGGCGCAGCCTCATGATGTCCGCCGAGTTCTTGAACTCCCAGGCAGGCCTCCCTCTCTCCTGGAGGGGGGCAATGCGGCAGCGAAGGAAGTCTGCGCCGACAGCGCCTACAGTGAGCCCAGCAAGCCTAAGGCGGAGGATTCTGGTGACGGTGATCCTCAGCCTGTCATCTTCCGGGGCCACGTTGCTCCAATCGTTGCCGCGTACTATTGGGGCTTGGCGCACGACGGTGAATGGCTGCGGGTTCTCCTCAAAATCCAACACCACTCCGCTCTCCACTCCTCCCATTTGCTGCGAAGCTCACCCTCCAGATACGCCTCCTTCTTGCCGACTCTCGAGATCCAGGCGATCCCTCCGGCAAGCGGCTCTCCTCTCTCGACCCGATGCATGAAGAAATGGCGGAAAAGGGCTACATTGGGGTGGACTCCAACAAAGTTTTCGCACAAATGTGCGAAAACTGCCATCGTAAGGACGACGTTGGGGGTGAAGTCTAGGAGGCGGAGGCCGTACGTGTTCATGATATCACAGAAGAACTCCGAGAAGGGCGGACAGAGCCCGTAGTAGAAGAAAAGTGCGAAGAACGGGTACCCGGTTGGAGCCAGCTCCGATGCGGTGGCCGGGAGTACCCTCGTGCGCGGGTGCGCGCGCGTCTTCGTCGACCAGAAAAGGTAGTAATACTCCCTCAGCTCCTTGGCGCCGAGCTGAGGGGGGAAGATGGCCCGCTCCTTCCACAGCGCCGCGAGCCGCTGCGCCTCGGCCGATTTCACGCCCTTCCCCTTGTCGGCTTTCGGAGCCATGGCGGAAGTGGCAGGGGAGATCGGCGGCGTGGTGGTGCTGGTGTCGGCTTGGAGAAGGAGGGGGGAGCGGCGGAAGTTTGTGAAGATGGAGTAGCAGCAACCAGCGAGGGGGAACGAACTGCCCCTGTTTCCCCTACTTATAAAGAGGGACGGGGCGGACGTTTCGCCCCTCCGAATAAAGAATCCACCCACGATCTCTCCCACGACGCCGCGTTCGATGCGTGGCGTTAGGGAGGGGCGGTGGATACGGAGTGAGTAACTGCAAAATCCAGGCCGCGTGTGCCCGTGCCCTGTTTTGGGCCTGGCCCAACAGTGCTCGGCACCGTGTATGGCCCAGGCCCGGGGGCTCCTGTCGGTGTACTAGAATAGGGGTACCCTAGTACCCCGAACTTGTGCACGGGCAGTTGCAGCGCCCCGCGGCAAGGGCTTGCCGGGTGAATGCCAAGATCCTCCTTGGCTCCTTTGGAGCCATTCAAGAACAAGGTATTTAAGCTCAAGAGACAAGGCCCCGGCAAGAGGAGCTTGCCGGGAAGGCCAACCAAGGCACCTCAAGGCTCGGCGAGCGACAAGCTTCCGGGCCCGACAAGACAACGACCGCGGCAAGGCGCTTGCCGCGGCAGGCGGCCACTCTGCGCCCGTGCTCTAGCGCATCCACCAACGTGTCGCCCTGAGGGCTTTTCCAGGCACGCGTGGCAGGAGGCTGTGCAGCCAGGGGTGCGCAGTGGCATGCGACGCTGACAAGATCGCCTTCGTGGCGAACGGAGGCGCCCCTGATGGTACTTTTCCTGCACTGTTTCGGCGATACAGACGGGCATTTAATGCCCTCGTCCCCTGCCGTCAGGGTTAGGTAGGAAACACTGTACAAGTGACTGCACCAACCACCTCACTTTTTACATTTGTACCCTTCTCTGCGTTGCCACCTGTTGGTGACCCCTTTAACGTATAAAAGGAGGCCCATGCGCAATGTAGAGGGGGTTCGACTCTTTCATAAGCTAGAAAAACACTTAGCTCGCTCTGGAGCAAGCACATAATAGAATCAGAGAAGCAGCAGTAGGAGTGCTATCTCTCCGGAGAGCTCCGAAGCTAGGTAAACCGCTCGTGTGCTTCGCCTTGATCTGCTCTTCGTGCGATCTCCGCCTCCCGCCGAACCGAAAGGGGCTCCGGTCCGATAGGTGTTCGTGGATCAGTTTCCCCCGACACACATCACATACACACAACAAGTGTGGCAAGATTCCCTTAGGCTTGCCAACTTGTGGCTCTCATTTTGAAGAACTAACCTTAGGCAAGTTTGGCAACATTGTATGGCAATGTGTAGCACTCCTAGGCCTAGAACCAAACAACCCCGAAATGTGTCACAGCCGCTGGATGAATATTCGATGGTGCGGGAGTACGGATCGGAGCATTGCAGCGGAGCAGGCAAACCGCGTCCAATCAGGTGTGTCTGTGGTATAAAGTTGATGGTCGCCGTAGTTCAGCTGGGCCGCATGTCATGCACACAAAGGCAGAGGAGCAGTGGGGCCGAGAGGGATGAGGGGCACATCGGGGGGATGAGGATCCCATGACGCGAACAATCCTACCATTCTGTCACTGACATGTGGGACCCACAAGCGTGGGTCCCACCTGTCAGCGAAGGAAATGCAGGGTAAGGCAGTGATAGCCACGTCAGAGGATCCATGTCCACGTCGGGGGACGTCGTGCTCTGGGTTGGAGCGGCGTCGTGGGAATCGCGTGTGGGTGTGGCAGTGGTAGAAACAAGAAACGTGATGGTCGCCGTGGTTCAACTTCCATGGATAAGCTGTCATGTCTGCTGACACATGTATATCAAAACTAGAGTGTTTATATTTCAAGCACGTGAACAAGTATTATTCTACTACTTTGGATCCATTGCAACGCACGGGCCAGCACATGGTAGTAGTAGTGTCCATCTCTATCTCTAGAGGCCTTCCCTCGTTCATCCTTTTCTCTCACAAGATAATCTACTCATACAAATGCATCTTGGTGTTCCATGGAACGCATGAGGATGTTTCCTTGGGGGTCTCTCCAGCGCAGCATGGCCGTAGTTGCAAGTTGACTCCCCTTGAGATGCTGATGTTGAGGGGCACTCGGATTACCTCCGATGAGCAAGTAAGATGAGTTTGATCACATTGTAAATGCATTCTAAAGACTACTTCCGTGTCCATTTCCTAATTCTCCCCCTGCCCACTATTTCATAGGTTAGGCTCGGTGCGAGTGGAGATTGGCTTGCATATGTACGGGAGGGTACCAACATCAATTTGCACAACATTTACAACGGTGACACTGTTCTCGTAGAACCTTTGTCCAACATTGGGATCAGCCATGCAATGGGCCACCGCACGAATTGGTACGATGGACCACAGTGAGATTGAATAAGATAGCACGAACCTTGCACATGGCAGCCAAAGGCGTACCATGCTTTCTGTGGCCGATTTGTTGCCGTACGAGTATGAAGACGTTGTGCTCCTTTCTAACCGCAGTGACAAACCAGGGGACTTATTTTTTATGGGACACATCCTACGATATACTCCCTCTCTCCAAGTTTATTTGTTTTGAATATTTTCGTTTTATAAGTTTCAAATTCAAATTTAGAGCTCCCCATCACATGTTGAGATTACCATGTCCATTAAATCGTTGCGTGCATGTATAGTAAAGAAACAAATCTTGAGTTTGGCATGATTTTGTGAAGTGGTAGCACCACAAGCACTGGCGCAGGAGTTACATTTCCCTCTCAGGGCCGTCGGGACTGAGCTTCAGCGCCTTACTACACCTACCTTTGAGTCAATAACATGTGGACCCGATAGGTGACTGGTCCACATGTAATGCTCCCAAAGGCAGAGTGGCAGTGGGGACAAGAGGGGTGAGCCGCAGCTCAGGGGACGTGTGGTGTCATGGGTTCGAGCGGTGTCGTGGGAATCACATGTGGCTATGGTAGAAACATGATGCTCGCCGCATTTTAGGTGGCCCACATGTCATGCACACAAAGGCATAGGGCGGTGCGGCTGAGAGGGGTGAGGCGCACGTCGGGGGACTGGTGCCGTGGGTTGGAGAGGCGTCGTGGGAATCGCGAGATGAAACGTGATGGTCGCCATAGTTGAATTTCCATGGACAAGCTGTCATGTCTACGGACACATGCACTGCATATCGATCACTGGAAGGAGTAGCAGAGAAAGCTATATATGCGAATAAATAGTTCCTTATAGTAAAGTGGACCCATGCAACTACTCTGTTCCAAAGACATGCACACCATCGAAATAGTCCATCTATATCAATATACACCGAGAGGGAAGAAATTTTTTTACAAGAGAGGAAATAGTTCATCCATCCATAATGCCGTCCTGCTGGTGCAGCCTTTTCTTCTTCTACTTCTTCTTCTTCTTCTTCTTCTTCTTGTTCTCATTTTCTGTGGGAGACGGCTTCGCAACAAGCTCTTTGGACCTTGCAGCTATCTCAAAACTCACACGGGCATCGAGGGCAGCATATTTTATCCACTCGTACGTCAAGGGATAATTCTCCCCTCCAGACGACCTTAATGCCACCGTCTCGTCACACTTTTGAAGATTTGTACCGAGCACAAAATTTGCTATATCGAATAGGGATGGTGTCTGTTTATCACAAGCTTCTACACGAATTTTGATTCTGGTTTGTAGGTCAGCGATGCTTTTCAAATCAAGGTTGTATGGCTCCTGCTTCTGTTTGTCAGCTTCGATGGCTGCCCCACAGAAGTATACCTCCCCCCGAGACAAGAAATAGTGAAGCTCACCTGGTATGGAGGTCGAGTGTATGATGTGGTACACCAAAACATCATCTTCGAGGCACAACTGAAGGACGGCGACGCGTTGGATCTTCCCAGGGGCACGCTCTGTGTACTCTGCATGGAGACCGATGACCCTCATCTCTACCTTTTTGAGGGAGTTGGATACATTGTTGATCCACTGCCGAACAACCCTTGTGTGGACGGCGACGGTGGCTACTGTGCTCATCGAGCCTTCGGAGGATATGTTGGACGCTAAAAACCTGCATCTCAATCTCTTTTCCCATTTGGAACCGTTGGAACGGAGGGCTATGGTTCGGAGAATTAGGATTAGATGGCTAGTCTAACTGAAGTAGTAGATGATTATTTAAAGAGGGTAAAACAATGTGAACGCAGTGGGGTTTGGATGAAAATGAAGACGAAGGGGAGGTGAAGAAGCCAAGGAAAATCGGTTCCCGATGGAGAAGTAAATGGGAGAAGTGGCGTGCAGGCAGTTGATTAGATGGCTAGGTAGAATAAACGAAAAGGCTATGCGGGTAGACCGATGAGTCGTACCTGTTTGTGTACGTGCCCATCCTTCCTGATAGGTGGGACCTATGCAAACAGATAAAAAAATGTGTCGTAGCTGGTTCAGATGGATATTGGTGCGTGAGTGGGAGACACAACATTCTCTGGTTAAGGAATACTCCCTCCATTTAGGTGAGTATAAGTCACCTTATGAAAATCAGGTTTTCCCAAAACATTTAGGCGTGGAGCATTAACTTCCTGCTCGATCCCCTCCCAGCCTCGTTAGCCAGCATTCTCTTCCTCTGCTGCTGCATTCTACCTTTCCATTTTTCCTCTTCTCAAGTGTGGAACAATCTGCATGCCGTCCTTGATGCACCAGAATGACCACTGCATGCATCGCGGCAGGGCGTTGATTGGGCATTCACGAGAATTTGGTTCTGCTTGCAATATGAATGATACCTGAATGATGAAGTGAATAGGCATGCTAGCACGAGAGACCTATTTCTGCTATACAATACAGGAGTACTCATGTTCCTACTACTACTAGTAGTAGTAGTAGTAGTAGTAGTAGTAGTAGTAGTAGTAGTAGTAGTAGTAGTAGTAGTAGTACAACTGTGGTACACTTGATGGTCAAAATACTATTCATCTGGTCCTCACAGTGAAGTGACAACACCATGCGCTGACACTAGTCCAGGTGGCGTGTTCGGGTTACCAAAGTTAGCCTCACCCTGTGCACTGTGCAGTCTGTCACCGCCGCTATACAACACATTGGCGCCTCGCCTCGTCTCCCTCTCCCCTCCCATAGCACCACTCCATCTCCATCTCCTTCTCCATCTCCGTCTCAATCTCACTATGCCCCCGTGTACCGTCGCCTCACTCTCCTCCCCCAGTACCATTATTCCCTCGCTAGCCGCTCCAGCACCGACAACCTTCTCCCCCGTAAATCAAGCCCCCAAAAAACCCCACCTTCCAAACTCCACCATGGCCGAATTCGAACCACACAGCATCCATATGAGCCGCGATTGGAGCAATCTCCCCAGTGACATCCGCGACCTCTATTGTTCGTGTATGGATATCTTGAGCGCCCTGCGGCTGGCTGCATGCTCAAGGGACATGCACACGTCCATCATCGAAGAGAGGCCTAAGCTTTTCAAGACACCCTGCTTGCTGCTATCTTGTTTTGCGAGATTGGCTCGCCATGATACGGAGGCGTACATGATGCCCCTCGGCTTCAATCCGATCTCCATTCGTTGCAACTTCTTTGAAGGTATGTAGTGGGTCGACGTACATCATTTCCCTCGACATCGATTCGATCACCATCGCACAAATCTTCTTGGCAGGTATGTACTGGGTCGGCATTAACTCCCACTGGATGGCTGCCTTCAGAGAAGACGGTAAAAAGCTGGTGCTCATGAACTTCCAGACCTCCCATGAGATTATCCTTCCTCCATTGGATTATATAGAGTATTACCATCGCGGTCCAAGTCATCTAGATTACCACGTCAGTTGGATGGACCTTGTTTTGTAGAAGATTGTAATCTGCCATGTCCCACACGACATGCGAATTACACAGACTTCAAGCTAATTGCCTTGTTCGAACACAGACTCGCCTATCTTTATGCCGGTGCCTTCTTTAGCTGGAGACAACTCAGCTCGCAACGGATGATCATCAAAGCTGATACACACTTCTGTGATGCTATTGAACACAATGGCATCATCTACACGATCGACAAAGCAGATGACACCACGTATTGCTCGGACGTCGTGTGTAAGTTGTTTCCGTCTCATGTTAATGATGACGCCATGACACTGTTTGAACTTTTTGTGATGATTGGCATATCCTTGTTTTAGCAGAATTTGAGTAGAACTATGGCAATGTATTTGAGATGCCGTAAATCAGCTATATTTGGAATGAGTTAATTCATGCGATTGTGACCATGTCATTACAGCCAATTTGTACCCTGAATAATCAAACGATTAGGAATATATGGATATTATCCTTATTTTACAATAATCTATATACTGCTACTAAATATGAGTGTGTATCAATGGCCATGTTAGTTTCCTCATTTTCATGATGTAGAAACATGCACCACATTGTTGGTTTCATCTAACCATACATTAGGGAAGTAAATGTGCATATGGAGAACTCTATATTTGGAAGTAGTGAAATCCTGCAATGCTTACCATGTGTACATATCTATATTGTCCCTTCAGTAATCAATGGCTAGAATAATATCCTCACAAAAATTTTGCCCACAGAACACGAGTATATAACAATGCATGGTCTATTAGTTACCTTGAAGAATTTGTTTGTGAGGATAGAACTTGATTACGTAACATGCACGACATGGTAGTTTCCTGTGAAGAATCGATTGAGAGATAACATGAGTATAACCATGCATGGCACTTCTATATTTTCGAACCCAATATACATTTCCCTCTATTTTCCTCCCAGTTCCAACAGGGACATATCAATGTTGTTTCTTGTATCATCCTACTCATACTCTGAAAAATGTTGATCTTACATTAAGAATGCCTATCGTTTTTGATATGATGCAGTGTCCCTATAGTTACTGCCCTTGGTAATCACACCACCTTTGCCAAAATCAGGAAAGCACAACTAGTTCCTCGCTCGATCAGATGACGGCAAAAGACTGATGATCATTCGGACACATGAGCTAGAAAAGTTATATTGCAAAAACCCCACTGTATACAAGCACCGTGTAATACGTGAGTATCCGGACAGTGGCTGTTACGTCTATGATCACGATACCAGCTTGTTGGGGCCTTTAGGATTTTTTAGTTGGAGGCAGGTAAACAGCCTTTGTTCACACTCTATGTTTCTCGGACTCAATTATCCGATTAACCAGGAGATCACCATTGGCAAGGACCTTGATGGCAGAGAGGCTCTGTTTGCTATGGAAAACTGTGTCTACATGACGAGCCCTAGGAGTTCGGGAGCAAACTCCCCTTATTGTCAACGATACAGCCTGTAGCCAAAAGAAGGTTAGAATGACAAAGGCATCCATATTAACTTTGATCCTTGGATGTCTCAATTACAACAGGCAGTGATGTGGTTCAAGTCTTCAGGTTGATAGGTAATTGGGCTATTGCATCGAAAGGGTGGAGTACTGGTGTCTCCGGATCACTGGTCACTGAAGCGGGGCTGCAAATTATGATGATGTTGGATAATCTCTTCGAATGACTTTGTTGTCTTTGCTGCTGGTTCTGGATGGGTAGGTCTTTCTTTTGATATGCATATTCCTTGTCATTTGGTCATCCTCGTCTACGTCACTCTAAATATGTAATAGTTGCTTCTGTTTAGAATGTCATTCTCGTCAGGATCACGAGAGTCTGAGTGCTGCAGATGGGCGCGTTTTGGTGGTGTAGCAAGACTTCTTATGAACTATCATGTCTTGCTGTTTATGTCAGTAGTAGTCACTAGTCAGTGTTTGAATGTTGTATATATCGTTGTTTCGAACTGTTTATTGTCTTGAACTACTGGTGGGCTAAATGAGGGCATCGCCATTCTCCAGTGTTCAGGGTATATCTCCTTTTTTCAAGTTATATAATTTGAGCTTAGTGTCTTTTCGATGATGTACACTTGTTTGGGCCAGTGAGGTGTCGTTGAATATGGTCCGAGTAGTAATGCAATGCCAAACATGTCAATTTTGACTCTTAGGCCGGGCTCTCAAAAGATCCTGAAAAAAAGGCCGAGCTCTCCAAAAAAGAAAGAATAAGGACTCTTAGGCCGACATGTGGGCGCCACCGGTGTTTGCGCTTGTACGCCGAGAGCATATTGGCGCGTGCTCGAAATTCATGCTACCTTTTCATCCCCAGTCTCCCGCCCCTCCCCCACCTCTAGAATCTCGATTCCTGCTCCATTTCCCCCAAATCCCCCTCCTGTACTCGCTGTACTCAAGCGCACTATCATGCTGCCTCTTAATGCGGATCTCCAATCCGGAGATCCTGAGGTCCGTCCTGCCTTGGATCGCTGCATGCTGTCGCTCAACAGTGGCATGGCGGCGCTTATCGACCAGTTTGTCGGCAAAGTGCTGATGGTAACCATCAATGGCGATTGGCCTCCCGTCTCGCCAGACGACCTTGTCAAAGCCCTTGGCATTGCGCATGGCATCCAAATAAGTACTTGCTCGTCGAAGTCTGTCCGTCACCGGCTGATTTCTTCATCAGGTTCCGGACAACTATCGACTGCAGTCGTGTGTTCGAATCTTCCCAGCGTTTGTTCTGCGATGGCGCGCTGGTGAGCTTTGATCGGTGGCACCCAGGATGGGGCTTGGTGCCCTCTGAGGTTGAGTTTTAACAAAGCTTACCTTCCACGGCATCCCTCAACATGCTTGGAAGAGCGAGTCCATGAACGAGCTTATCAACGACCTTGGAGTTGAGCTCGTAAGTATGTTTGTTCCTCCAGACAGCTGGGCTCTAACGGTTATGGCATGGATGAAGAAGCCGTCCACCATACCGAAGGTGATTGGTGTTGAGATACCGGTGCAGGAACCGAGGTTGTACTATTTGTCGCCACCAAGGCTGTCGCGGACCACGTTAGGGATGTACCTGTATCGAGTGTTCGTGCATGTCGAAGAAGTGGTCAATCCATCATCGAAGTCCTACCACCGCCGCTGGTGCCAGGGTCCGTCGACGACGTCCATTACAGGAGTCAACGCCAGACTTTCCCCGTCTTGCTAGGAACGATGGATGGCACAGGGCCTACTCCATCACGCGGCGGAGGCCACTACTTCTTGGGGAGAAGAGGCGGCGATGGCTGCCTGGAAGTGCTCTAATTTTAGGTAACAACTGAACATTGTCATATACTAGTTAAATCCGAGCTATGGGTGTGAAGCACTGATATGCCAGTACATTTGATTGTGACCTATTCTAATTTTATACCTGAACTTTTTTTAGACATGGCTATACGTCAACTTAATGTGCTAGCAGAACTTATTGTGTTGTCTGTCTGTTTTCTTTGCACAACATTCAAGATATTCCCCCGTCATTGATAAAGACGATGAACCGTTATGTACGACTTCGTTGGTTTCAACATAGCCCTACCTGTAGCGATCCACTGCTTCCATCCTGTTTGTGCCGCCTGCGTGAAATTTGTGTATGCAAGTTCAGTGTGCTATGATGTTCTATATGATTGTGTCAACTATATAAGTTTTTACTGAGCATCAGCAATGCATATGGATGAAAGATGTATTTATGAACATCGACCGATGGGTCTCTCTCTCTCTCTCTCACACACACACACACATGCACACATGCACAAGTGGGACCCGTTGAATTATTTATTTGCTCGTGACAACTTTAATTAGGTTCCACTGTAATCTAACTTTTTTCTTAAGTTATTAATGGAGCTCAGTGACTTCAAAAAGTTGTACAGACCTTGTTTGGGCCTTTCCGGCGTTGCTGGATGTGGGCTGAGTAGCCATGTTAGGTTGTACTATACTAGACAGGCCTTTTTTTCAACATCAGCAATGCAACTGGGACGACAGTTGTACACAATATCCGGGTCAACTTGTTATTCTCCGCCCCGTTGGGCTCAAACTTTCCTAGGAGTTATGCATTAGGCTTAACAAGAAAATGGACTTTAAGAAATAATAAATGGGATGTAATTATAATAACTGGGCAGTAAATATGCACCAAACGCGTAATTAGTTTAAAAAATATATTATTTTGGAATTTAAATTTTTTAATTTCATTACTTGTTGCGCGCGCATTATTTCGTTGGATTTTAACGTAATACAACTTTATTTTGAAATTATATTTAACCTGACTAGAAATTTCGGATGAAAATATTTCGGATCCCATCAAAATGTGGGAATTTTTTTTGCATTCCGTTTTGAGCGGTTGTTTGAAATTATTAATCGTTGTCCTAGCTAGAAGTTAGGTTGTACTTTTAACAAACTATAAATGAGTTGTAGTAACTTCCATTAGAAATAAAAAATGGGCTATACATTCTTACAAATCGCAAATGGGCTATATGTTCTCTGCCAAATCCGAGATGTGGGCCTACTAAGTTGACGCCTACCAAGGGCTTTGTCAACTTAGTCAATATAAACGATTCTAGCTGCAGTGATCGTACGATGTCTATCCAATGGCCGTAGTGCTTCTTCAACCTCTGGTCTTCTTGCTCGAGCCGCCCAAAGCAGCGCCGGTCATGCCGCGTGCTCCTGCCTCCCGTGGCCGGCTGTGATGCCGCGGAGGCCTCAGTGCCCCGTACTACTCCCACTGCTGGCCAGGCCATCCCTCTACTCACCCACACCCCCTGTTATTCTGCGGCGGCGGCAACCTCACACCATAGCCGAACTAGTGAACCCTCGTACTCCTCTCCGCGTGGGCTTCCATTGATGCGTCTTCCCCGGCTCCACGTCGTCCCCTTCCTAGGCCTCGCCATCGTCCACCGCCCTGGTGCTCTCGGCGCGGCGTGGTCAACGTGGTCAACGACCGACTTCCATCGGAAGAGTACTGTACGTGGAGAGGCTGAAAGTTGGGTACAGGCGGCCACAAGGAAGTTCCTCCTTATTACGCGCAAAATAATTATTCCTCCACCTGTCAGCAGGGACCCACCGGACGTGCCACCTTATTTCGCAAAAAAACGTTTCCCCCCTGACTGCTGGCACCCACCAGACGGGCCATTGTATTTCACAAAAAAAGCTTTCCCACCTCTGTCAGCTCGGACCCACTGGAAGTGCCTCCTTATTATGCACAAAAACAATTAATACTCCCCCTTCTAGCTGGGGCCTACCATGGTGGGAGGCTGACTTGTGGGCCTACTAAGTTGACTGGGACGGGGGCCTTTGTGAACTTTAGTCAATATTAACGATTCTAGCTCCAGTGACCGTATGATGTCCATCCAACGGCTGTAGTGCTTCTTCAACCTCTGGTCTTCTTGCTCCAGCCGCCCAAAGCAGCGCCGGTCGTGCCGCATGCTCCTGCCCCCCATGGCCAGCTATGCTGCCGCGGAGGCCTCACCGCCCCCTACTATTCGCACCGCTGGCCATGCCCTACGGTCACAGCAGCCTCACACCGCAACCGAACAAGTGAACCCTCATACTCCTCTCCGTGCGGGATTCCACTGTCGCGTCTTCTCCGGCTCCCCGTCGTCCCATTCCAAGCCTCGCCGTCGTCCACCGCCCTGGTGCTCTCGGCGCGGCGTGCTCAACATGGTCAAGGAACGACTTCCATCGGACGTGGACTGTACGTGGAGAGGATGACAGCTGGGTCCATGGCCGCAACAAGGAAGTGCCTCCTTATTACAAGGAAAATAATGATTCCTCCACCTGACAGCAGGGACCCCCCGGACGGGCCACCGTATTTCATGAAAAAACGTTTCCCCCCTGACTGCTGGGACCCACCAGCTACATTTTCGCAAGCAAGGAAGTGCATCCGGGCAAAAAAAAACAATTCGCCAACCTGACTACTGGGACCCACCAGCTACATCTTCGCACGCAAGGAAGTGCATCCGAAAAAAAGACCCCCCCCCCTGAATGCTGGAACCACCAGCTACATCTTCGCACGCAAGGAAGTGCCTGACAGTCAGGACCCACCTGGTCGAAGCGTACGTAGCGTTGTCATTCTGGTCGTGAACGTGTACGTACATATATACTAGTCGATGTAGAGGCGCGCACGTGTCGTAGTAGAGGCGCGCACGTAGCATGTACACGTACGTACAGCGGCCAATGTGCAAGAAAAAAAATACGGCCACGTATGTGTACATATGGGCGGGGTCTCGAACGCCTACTCGCGCATATGTACGGCAAGGGCTCGTGTACATGGCTGGGTCGGAACGGAGAAACAACATCGTCATCGTGTTCATGGGGAGCCAACCGGCTGGGTCGGCACGGAATGCGTCGTCGTGTTCATCGGGAGGGCTTGGACGGAACAGGCGATGGAAACGAGGCCTGACATACCGCAGAACGGAGGAAACGGCCTTGTGTCTGACCGGCCACATTCGAAATGGGATCCTATTCATCGGGAGG
Organism: Triticum aestivum; assembly: GCF_018294505.1. NCBI lineage: Eukaryota > Viridiplantae > Streptophyta > Magnoliopsida > Poales > Poaceae > Triticum > Triticum aestivum. The sequence goes on from NC_057801.1 coordinate 100,389,307, forward strand.
GGTCTGGCGTACTGCAAAACGGAGGAAACGGACCTCCTACGGTTGAAACGGGGGTCCTGTTGATCGGGAGGGGTGTGGCGTACCGCAAAACGGACAAAACGGACTTGTGTTGGAGCCCTACGGTCGAAACGGGGGTCCTGTTGATCGGGAGGGGTGTGGCGTACCGCAAAACGGACGAAACGGACTTGTGTTGGAGTGCTACGGTCGAAACAGGGGTCCTGTTCATCAGGAGGGGTGTGGCGTACCGCAAAACAGGACTCCACGGGATAGTGTTCATCTCCACCGTAGACCTCCTCCAGCCTCCACGGGCTACCGTCGACCTCCTCCAGCCTCCACGGGCTCCTGTTCATCCAGCCTCCACCGCGCGCTACTCCACGGGCTACTATTCAACCACCCCTCCACGGGCGCCCCTCCACCGTCTACTATTCATCCAGCCCTCCACGGGGTCGACCTGTTCATCCAGCCCTCTACGGGGTCCTGTTCTTCCAGCCCCAACCAGCTCGATCGAGGCAACGCCACGGGATCCTGTTCATCCACCCCCACCGCTCACTGTTCAACCAACCCCCCCCCCTGCAACGCTCACTACTCATCCAGAGAGGCAGCATCGATCGGCTTCAGTTAGCAGCAGTAGCGACGAAATCGCTCGATCGGGTTCAGTTAACAACCATCGATCGATCGCTCTGGTTCAGTAACGCGTAGCCTGCAATGCAATCGCTCGGGTTCAGTTAGAGCCCAACGCCCTCTCTCGGGTTCAGTTAGAGCCAATGCCTCGCACACACACGCGTACATGTATGAGAGAACCACGCTTTGCTCGGCCCCCGACCACCCACCGTAACCGGGAACTCCCCGAAATTTTCCTCGCCCTCGCTTCTACCATGGTTTTTTCCGTCATGGAAGGCCCAAAGAATGTCATGCAGCTGCGTCTCCAGCCCGCCTAGGACGAAAAGCCCATTTTCTGTCATGATATTTTTTCATAGAAGTAGGAGCCCACCATATCTATGATGATACCAGGTTTTGTCACAATTATCGTAATAGAAGTGTCATATGTATGACAGAAAAAAGTTTCGTTCGGCCCAAAATGTCACGGATGTGTCTTTTTTTTGTAGTGTATGTTCTGAGATTGATGTTGCTATGACTTTGCTATGCTTAATGCTTGTCACTAGGGCCCGAGTGCCATGATTTCAGATCTGAACCTATTATGTTTTGATGAATATATGTGAGTTCTCGATCCTATCTTGCAAGTCTATAGTCACCTATTATGTGTTATGATCCGACAACCCAGAAGTGACAATAATAGGGATACTTCTCGGTGATGACCGTAGTTTGAGGAGTTCATATATTAACTATGTGTTAATGCTTTGGTCCGATATCTATTAAAAGGAGGCCTTAATATCCCTTAGTTTCCACTAGGACCCCGCTGCCAAGTGATGGTAGGACAAAAGATGTCATGCAAGTTCTTTTACATTGATGAACTGGAGCTAGTTCTGTGTCACCCTATGTTATAGCTATTACATGAGGAATCGCATCCGACATAATTATCCATCACTGATCCAATGCTTCCGAGCTTTCCACATATTGCGCTTCGCTTATTTACTTTTCCGTTGCTACTGTTCTAATTACTACAAAAACTGCTATCTTTACTTTTGCCACTGTTACCATTACTATCATAACTACTTTGCTACTAAATACTTTGCCGCAGATACTAAGTTGTCCAGGTGTGGTTGAATTGACAACTCAATTGCTAATACTTAAGAATATTCTTTGGCTCCCCTTGTGTCGAATCAATAAATTTGGGTTGAATACTCTACCCTCGAAAGCTGTTGCGATCCCCTCGAAAGCTCTATTCTTTGAGTCACTTGGGATTTATATCTGTTGATCACTAGGAGGAACTTGAAAGACAAAAGAACTAAGATTTTTCCCTCAACTACGAGGGGAGGTAAGGAACTGCCATCTTCACTAGATTCTCCTTCTGTTTTGAGTAAGCTTGCGACACCTACACCTGCTACTGCTATGAATTCTGATATGTCGCATGTTATTGATGATGCCACTTCTGCTATGCATGATACTTACGATGAACCTACTTCTGTGCGTGATACTACTTTGCCATTAGGTGAATTTCTTGATGAACAACTTGCTAGGGTTACAGAGAATGAAATTATTAATGACGATATTATTGATGATAGTGATGATGAAGGTTCTCCCCATGATTATGAATTGCATGTTGTTCCTGAGGGTTATGTTATGGATGAGGAAGCTGCTAGAGCTATTTTTGCTTGCAAATATAGATATGATCTTAAGAAGTTATTAGCTAAATGGAAGCAGCAATCCCTTAATGCTAGAATTAAACCTAACCCCGCTTTTGCTACTTGACCTATCAGTGTTACTGATAAGGATTATGAATTCTCTGTTGATCCTGAAATAATTACTTTGGTTGAATCTGATCCTTTTATGGCTATGAATCTGAAACTGTTGTGGCACATCTTACCAATTTAAATGATATAGCCACCCTGTTTACTAATGATGAGATGTCTCCCTATTATTATATCCTGAAGATATTTCCGTTCTCCTTAAAGAGTGATGCTAAAACTTGGTTTAATTCTCTTGATCCTCGTTGTGTGTGTAGTCCCCAGGATATGATTTATTACTTCTCTGCTAAATATTTCCCTGCTCATAAGAAACAAGTCGCCTTGCGGTAAATATATAATTTTGTGCAAATCGAAGAAGAGAGTCTCCCAGAAGCTTAGGGGAGGCTTCTCCGGTTACTTGATGCTTTGCCTGATCATCCTCTTAAGAAAAATGAAATACTTGATATCTTTTATAATGGACTAACCGATGCTTCCAAGGACTACTTGGATAGTTGTGCTCGTTGTGTATTCAGGGAAAGAACAGTCGACCAAGCTGAATTACTATTGAATAATATGTTGACTAATGAAAATAATTGGACTCTTCCTGATCCAATTGAGCCAACTCCTGAGCCTATTCCTAAACCAACTCCGAAGAATAGAGGAGTTATATTTCTCAGTCCTGAAGATATGCAAGAGGCAAAGAAATCAATGAAAGAAAAGGGTATGAAAGATGAAGATGTTAAGAATTTACCTCCTATTGAAGAAAATACATGGTCTTGATTTACCGCCTCTCGAAGAAACACATTGTATTGATAACCCGACATAGGTAGTAAAGGTAAATTCCCTCTATAGATATGATAAAGTTGAAATCCCGTCTACTAAATTTCATAGCCCATGCTTAGATGAATTTGATGACTTTATGGCTAGACAAGAAAGTTTTAATGCTTATCTTGGTAGAGAATTAAATAATAATGCTTTCGAGATAGGACGCTTGAGTATATGGCTAGAGTTAAAGGTGAACTTAAACTCATTAGAAAATATGCTTCTATGGTTACAACTCAAGCTGAGCAAGTACTTAAAGCTCAAAGTGATTTGCTCGATGAATTAAATAATAAACATGATTTTGCTATTAGAGTGGCTACTAGAACTGGTAGAATGACTCAGGAACCTTTGTATCCCGAAGGCCATCCTAAGATAATCGAGCAGTATTCTCAGAGAAATAATTTAGAGGCACCTAGTTCTTACAAAAAGAAGAAACAGAAAAATAATAGGACTTTGCATGCTTCTAGTGAACCTGTTGTAGACACACCTGAGAATCCCAGTGATATTTCTATTTCTGATGCTGAAACACAATCAGGTGATGAACATGAACCTAGTGATAATGTTAATGATAATGTTCATGTTGATGCTCAACCTAGCAATAATAATGAAGTAGAGATTGAACCTGTTGTTGATCTTGGTAACCCACAATCGAAGAATCAACATTATGATAAGAGAGATTTTGTTGCTAGGAAGCACAGTGGAGAAAGAGAACCATGGGTTCAGAAACCCATGCCCTTTCCTCCTAAACCGTCCAAGACAAAGGATGATGAGGATTTTGAGCGCTTTGCTGAAATGATTAGACCTATCTTCTTACGTATGCGCTTAACTGATATGCTTAAAGTAAATCCTTATGCTAAATATATGAAGGATATCATTATAAATAAAAGAAAGATACCAGAAGCTGAAATTTCCACCATGCTTGCTAATTATACTTTTAAGGGTGGAATACCAAAGAAACTTGGAGATCCAGGAGTACCAACTATACCATGCTCCATTAAAAGAAATTATGCTTAAACTACTTTATGTGATCTTGGAGCCGGTGTTAGTGTTATGCCTCTCTCTTTATATCATAGACTGGAATTGAATAAGTTTACACCTACTAAAATATATTTGCAAATGGCTGATAAATCAACTGCTATACCTGTCGGTATTTGTGAGGACATGCCTGTTGTGGTTGCAAATGTCACTATCTTAAAGGACTTTGTTATTCTTGATATTCCCGAGGACGATAGCATGTCAATTATCCTTGGTAGACCCTTTTCGAATACTGCAGGGGCTGTTATTGATTGCAACAAAGGCAATGTCACTTTTCATGTTAATGGTAATGAGCATACGGTACACTTTCCGAGGAAATAACCTCAAGTTCATAGCATCAATTCTATTGGAAAAGTTTTAACTATCATTATTGGAGGTTTTGAATTTCCTCTTCCTACTTTCAAGAAAAAGTATGATACCCTTATTATTAGGGATGTTCATATCCCCGTTGAGGTAACCTAGTTTTATTTGAAATATCTCCGATTCCGTGTTATTCAGAATGAGTTTGTTAACAAGACTTGATCAACCTTGTTAGTGGATTCATTTTGATGATCATGAGATGCATGAAACTAGAAGGCACAACCTTCTGTACCCTCTTTTTACTTTTTGTTATTTAGAATAAATAAAGCTAAAATAGTATTATCTGTTTGTTTTCTGAATTATCTGTGCAAAAAAAAGTATCCCGAAAATAGAAGTGCGCCATATGCCCCACAAATTTAGTATGATTTTTATGGAATATTTGAGGATTTTAGGCACTACAAACACTTTAGGGGGGCAAGCACCTGGCCACGGGGGTGGAGGGCGCGTCCACTCCCCCCTGGGAGCGCCCCATGTCTCGTGGGCCCATGGTGGACCCCTCCACTTATTCCTGCTCCCACACACTCCATCTTCCTCCCAAAAAAATCCCCATCCAGCTCAAGCACGAGTTCTAGCTCATTTTGCTGCGATTTTCGATCTCCTTGCTCAAAGCTCCATTCACAAAACTGCTTTGGGAGATTGTTGCTTGGTATGTGACTCCTCCATTTGTCCAATTAGTTTTTGTTCCAGTGCTTTATTCTTTGCAAATTTTTGATGCATAGGTGACCCAGTTCTTGAGCTTGCATGTCAAATTTATGAGGTCCCAAGTAATTCTAATGCATGATATAGGCTCTAGGCACTTGTAGGAGTAGTTGCTACCAATCTTGTTTAGTTTTATTCACTTTTATTTTGAAGTTACTAAGAATTTAAGAAATTTTCAGAAAATGATAAGAAGATTTTTGAGGGGCTCTTCTAGCCAAGGCTCCCAGGATAAACAAGCTAAAGAGAAGGAAAAGGCTAAGTATAATCTTCCTCGCGTAGTGGAAGTACAGTCGTGTGAATGGCCTTGTGATAATTTCTTGAGAGAAGCCGTGATTTATGAAGACTTTTATTCTATGATTGAAAATGCGGGCCTCACCAACTTCCTCCATGACTGGATCGATCAGTATCTCTTACTCACCAATACTTTCGTGCAAAACTTTTATTACTATCCTAAGAATTCACCTCCTTCAGTATCATTTCATTTATATGATGAGTTCAAGGAAATGTCATTACGTAATTTTTGTGCGGTATGTAGAATACCCTTTGAGGGAAGATTAGATGAACCACATCCTAAAGATGTGGATTTTTTTGTTAACACCATTACTGTAGGAGATCCGAAGAAGGGTTCCGATGCGAGAATCACTAGCATACACTTTCCTGTTTTACATTACTTTGCCATATTTTCTAGTCGATCCTTATTTGGTCGTGGAAACAGTGGAAACTTCAGTGTTCCAGATATTATTATTTTGTTCCATGCCTTGTTTGGTGATAATAGTTTTAGTATGGGTGCCATTATTGCTAAACGGCTAAGCCTTATCCGTACAAACGACCCCATCTTTGGAGGTATCTATGCTGCATGCCTTGCTAAACATTTTGAGATACCTATTAGGCACTATGAGAAAGAGGAGACAAAGTTGCCTATTTCCCTTATAGATTACAGGAGCATGGTAGCACCTGAGTTTATTGTTTGCAATGATGATAAGATGCTCCTGTATAACTTGAGATTTAATAAGAAACACAATGAGATTATTATCGTGCCTGTGCCTCTATTGTTTGATTTGACTGCAGTTAATTATCTTGTCTTGCTGGAAGCGGTGTACGCTCATCGAGGACAGTCTACCGCTCCAGAGCCTGAGCCGGAACCTCCACTGGACCCTTATCATCCATCATCTTATCAGTGGGATCCGGAGGAGATCGCTAGCCAGTGGTATCCTGATGACACTCCTCAGTACACCGGGGAGAGTAGCCACGGTCCTTGGCAGTAGACCAACTTAGGCTAAAAGCCTAAGCTTGGGGGAGTACGTATTTCTCACCGAATTTACACTCATGTTCACACACTATTCTAGTTGTCGGTGCTCATACTCTTTCATTATAATATCCATGCTAATTTAATTTCTTTTTCTAGCTTTCTTCTTGTGTGTTTGATAAACCTTAAGAAAACCAAAAAATTAGTTAGTTTACTTTCCATGCTTGTAGTAGTAATTACAATGAAAACCCAAAAATATTTCTCGTTCTTCTTTTACTTGTTTGGAGCTTTCCCATGTAAATAGTTTTGTTTTATTTTATTTTCTTTGGGGGTCGAGAGTAGAAGACCATATTGAAAATGTTTAGTGGCTCTCATATGCATGATTGTTAATTTAACTTAGAGCCCATATTAGTTTGTCTTCTCTCTTGAATTGAATGCTTGCAGATTCCAGCTTAGTCCAATGCACGTGCACTATTATTATTATACACACCATTCGGTCATGCAAGTGAAAGTCAATAATGACGATATATGATGGACTGATTGAGATGACAGAAGATGGTATGAACTCGACCTCTTTTGTTTTTGTAAATATGATGAGTTCATCGTTCCTGATTAAGCCTATTATCAAGTAAACATATTTGCAATGACATTTAGAGATTATAGTTGCTTGTGCCATGCTTAATTAGCTACAAATTATAATGGTTTACCTTCCATGCCAACATGCTATTAAAATGATTATGATGTGGTATGATGGGATGGTATCCTCCTTTGAATGAATTGAGTGACTCGAGTTGGCACATGTTCACGCATGTAGTTGAAACAAATCAACATGGCCTTCATGATATTTATGTTCATGGTGGATTATATCCTACTCATGCTTGTACTTGGTGTAAATTATTTTTAATGCATGTTCATGACTGTTGTCGCTCTCTCAGTTGGTCGCCTCCGAGTCTTTTGCTAGCCTTCACCTTTAATAAGCGGGAATACTGCTTGTGCATCCAAACTCTATAAACCCAAAGTTATTCCATATGAGTCCACCATACCTTCCTATATGCGGTATCTACCTGCCATTCCTAGTAAATTTGTATGTGCCAATCTCCAAACCTTCAAATGAAATTCTGTTTTGTATGCTCGAGCATCTCATGTATCAACTAGGGTTGTCTCTATCTTCCATGCTATGTGCGTTATTCTCAAGAGGAGTGGACTCCGCTCCTCATTCACGAAAAAATGGCCGGTACCTAGGATGCCCAATCCCATGATCAAAAAGATCAAAGCAAATTGAAATAATTAAACAAAACTCCCCCAGGGTTGTTGTTAGTTGGAGGCACTCGTTGTTTCGAGCAAGCCATGGATTGATGCTTGTTGGTGGTGGGGGAGTATAAACTTTTACCATTCTATTTGGGAACCGTCTATAATGTATGTAGTATGGAAGATCTCGCCATCTCATAGTTGTTGCGTTGACAGTGAAAGTATGCCGCTCAAAATGTTATTCATCTCTATTTTAAAATTGAGCTCTGGCACCTCTACAAATCCCTCTGCAAAGGGCCTCTCTATTTACTTTTATGTTGAGTCATCACCTTCTTATTAAAAAGCACCCGCTGGAGAGCACACTGTCATTTGCATTCATTACTATTAGTTTATATTGGGTATGACTTGATTGGATCTCTTTTACCATGAATTACAATGTTTAGTCAGTCCTTGATCTTTAAAGGTGCTCTGCATATATGTTTTGCGGTCTCGGAAAGGTCTAGTGAGATACCATCTTGTTATATCATATTATGATTGTTTTGAGAAAGTGTTGTCTTCCGAGTTTAATTATTATTGCTCACTAGATGATTATGCCATTGATATGAGTAAACATGAGACCTAAGTGTTATTGTGAATATGGTTAGTTCGTAATCTTTGCTGAAAACTTGAATGCTGGCTTTACATATTTACAACAACAAGAGCAAATAGAGTTTGTAAAAGTTTTTCTTTATCACTTTCAGTTTATCAACTGAATTGCTTGAGGACAAGCAAAGGTTTAAGCTTGGGGGAGTTGATACGTCTCTAACGTATCTACTTTTCCAAACACTTTTCCCTTGTTTTGGACTCTAACTTGCATGATTTGAATGAAACTAACCCGGACTAACGTTGTTTTCAGCAGAACTGCCATGGTGTTGTTTATTCTGCAGAAAACAAAAGTTCTCGGAATGACCTGAAAATCCACGGAGGTAACTTTTGGAAAATATAAAAAATACTGGCAAAAGAATCAAGGCCAGGGAGCCACACCCTGTCCACGAGGGTGGGGGCGCACCCTCTCCCCCTGGGCGCGCCCCCCTGTCTTGTGGGCCCCGTGATGCTTCACCGACCTCAACTCCAACTCCATATATTCCGTTTCGCGGAGGAAAAAATCAAAGAGAAAGTTTCATCACAGTTTACAATACGGAGCCACCGCCAAGCCCTAATAACTCTTGGTAGGGCTGATCTGGAGTCCGTTTGGGGCTCCGGAGAGGGGGATTCGTCCTTGTCGTCATCATCAACCATCCTCCATCACTAATTTCATGATGCTCACCGCCGTGCGTGAGTAATAACATTGTAGGCTTGCTGGACGGTGATGGGTTGGATGAGGTTTACCATGTAATCAAGTTAGTTTTGTTAGGGCTTGATCCCTAGTATCCACTATGTTCTGAGATTGATGTTGCTATGACTTTGCTATGCTTAATGCTTGTCACTAGGGCCCGAGTGCCATGATTTCAGATCTGAACCTATTATGTTTTCATGAATATATGTGAGTCCTTGATCCCATATTGCAAGTCTAGAGTTACCTATTATGTGTTATGATCCGACAACCCCAAAGTGACAATAATCGGGATACTTCTCGGTGATGACCGTAGTTTGAGGAGTTCATGTATTCAATATGTGTTAAAGCTTTGGTCCGGTACTCTATTAAAAGGAGGACTTAATATCCCTTAGTTTCCACTAGGACCCCGCTGCCCCGGGAGGGTAGGACAAAAGATGTCATGCAAGTTCTCTTCCATAAGCATGTATGACTATATTCGGAATACATGCCTACATTACATTGATGAACTAGAGCTAGTTCTGTGTCACCCTATGTTATAGCTATTACATGAGGAATTTCATCCGACATAATTATCCATCACGGATCCAATGCCTACGAGCTTTTCACATATTGTGCTTTTCTTATTTACTTTTCCTTTGCTACTGTTATAATTACTACAAAAACTGCTATCTTTACTTTTGCCACTGTTACCATTACTATCATACTCCTTTGCTACTAAATACTTTGCTGCGGATACTCAGTTGTCCAGGTGTGGTTGAATTGAAAACTCAATTGGCTCTTCTTGTGTCTAATCAATAAATTTGGGTTGAATACTCTACCCTCGAAAGTCGTGTCGATACCCTACACTTGTGGGTAATCATCTATTAACCGGAGGCCTAGTGCAAATTGCTGTTTTCTCCCTATTTCAGTGTTTCGCAGAAAAGGAATATCAAACGGAGTCCAAACGGAATGAAACCTTCGGGAGAGTCATTTTTGGAACAAACACAATCCAGGAGACTTGGAGTGGACGTCAAGGAAGCAACAAGGCGCCAACGAGGCAAGGAGGCGCGCCCAGGGGGGTAGGCGTGCCCCCCACCGTCATGGGCCCCTCGTGGCTCCCTTGACCGACTTCTTTCACCTATATATACTCATATACCCTGAAAACAACCGAGAGCACCAAGAAACCCTATTTCCACTGCCGCAACCTTCTGTACCCGTGAAATCCCTTCTTGGGGCCTTTTCCGGTGCTCCACCGGAGGGGGAATCGATCATGGAGGGCTTCTACATCAACACCATAGCATCTTCGATGTTGTGTGAGTAGTTTACCTCAGACCTTCGGGTCCATAGTTATTAGCTACATGGCTTCTTCTCTCTCTCTGGATCTCAATACAAAGTTCTCCTCGATCTTCTTAGAGATCAATGATACGTCTCTGTCGTATCTACTTTTCTAAACACTTTTGCCCTTGTTTTGGACTCTAACTTGTATGATTTGAATGGAACTAACCCGGACTGATGCTGTTTTCAGCAGAATTGCCATGGTGTTGTTTTATGTGCAGAAAATAAAAGTTCTCAGAATGACCTGAAACTCCACGGAACACCTTAGAAAAAACAATAAAAAATCCTCGCCAAAGATGAAGACCAGGGGGACCACACCCTGTCCACGAGGGTGGGGGGGCGCGCCCTCCCCCCTGGACGCGCCCCCCTACCTCATGGGCCCTCTGGTGGCCCTCCGACGCCAACTCCAACTCCATATATTGGATTTCGGGGAGAAAAAATCAGAGAGAAGAAATCATTGCGTTTTACGATACGGAGCCGCCGCCAAGCTCTAATCTCTCTCGGGAGGGCTGATCTGGAGTCCATTCGGGGCTCCGGAGAGGGGGATTCGTCGCTGTCGTCATCATCAACCATCCTCCATCACCAATTTCATGATGCTCACCGCTGTGCGTGAGTAATTGCATCGTAGGCTTGCTGGACGGTGATGGGTTGGATGAGATTTATCATGTAATCGAGTTAGTTTTGTTAGGGTTTGATCCCTAGTATCCATTATGTTCTGAGATTGATGTTGCTATGACTTTGCTATGCTTAATGCTTGTCACTAGGGCCTAAGTGCCATAATTTCAGATCTGAACCTATTATGTTTTCATGAATATATGTGTGTTCTAGATCCTATCTTGCAAGTCTATAGTCACCTACTATGTGTTATGATCCGGCAACCCCGAAGTGACAATAATCGGGACCACTCCCGGTGATGACCATAGTTTGAGGAGTTCATGTATTCACTATGTGCTAATGCTTTGTTCCGGTTCTCTATTAAAAGGAGGCCTTAATATCCCTTAGTTTCCAATAGGACCCCGCTGCCACGGGAGGGTAGGACAAAACATGTCATGCAAGTTCTTTTCCATAAGCACGTATGACTATATACGGAATACATGCCTACATTACATTGATGAACTGGAGCTAGTTCTGTGTCACCCTATGTTATGACTGTTACATGACGAACCGCATCCGGCATAATTATCCATCGCTAATCTGGTGCCTACGAGTTTTCCATATACTGGTTCTCGCTTATTAACTTTTCCGTTGCTACTGTTACAATCACTACAAAATACCAAAAACATTACTTTTTGTCGGGGAAACTGATCCACGAACACCTATGGGGCCGGCGGACCGAGCCCCTTTCGGTTCGGCGGGGGGAGGAGATCGCACGAAGAACAGATCGAGGCGAAGCACGCGAGCAGTTTACCCAGCTTCGGAGCTCTCTGGAGAGATAATACTCCTACTGCTGCTTGTCTGATTGTATTGTGTTCTTGCTCGGGAGCGCTGAGTGCTATAGTACACTGTAGCTGCTAACGAGACCGAGCGTGAGTATTTTCTGGCTTCGAACCTTCCGAACCCCCTTCTACGTTGCGCATGGGCCTCCTTTTATATGCTTAAGGGGTCACTGACAGGTGGCAACGTAGACAAGGGTAAGAATGGAAAAGGACTTGCGGTTGGTACAGCTACCTGTACAGTGTTTCCTACCTAACCCTGTCGGCAGGGGACAAAGGCATTAAATGCCCGTCTATGTCCCCAAAACAATGCAGAAAGGGACAGTCAGGGGCGCCATCGCTCGCCACGATGGCGATCTTGTCAGCGCCGCTTGCCACCGCGCACCGCTGGCTGCACAGCCTCCCGCCACGCGCGCCTGGAAAGGCCCCAGGGCGACACGTTGGTGGATGCGCTGGAGCGTAGGTACAGGGTGGTAGCGTGCCGCGGCAAGTGCCTTGCCGCGGTCGTTGTCTTGTCGCGTCCGGTGGCTTGTCGCTCCCCGGGCCTTGTCGGGACGCGTGGCGCGTCGCGACAAACTCCTTGAGATGCCTTGGTGGGCCTTCCCGGCAAGCTCCTCTTGCCGGGGACTTGTCTCCTTGGCTTGGATACTTTGCTCTTATGCCTTGGTTGGCCTTCCTGGCAAGCTCCTCTTGCCGGGGCCTTGTCTCCTTGGCTTAGATACTTTGTTCTTGGATGGCTCCACAGGGACCGCGGAGGACCTTGGCGGTCACCCGGCAAGCCTTGCCGCGGGTGGCTGCAACTGCCCCTGCACAAGTTCAGGATACTAGGGTACCCCTATTCTACTACACCGACAGGAGCCCCCGGGCCTGGGCCATACACGGTGCCGAGCGCTGTTCGGCCATGCCTAAAACAGGGCACGGGCACATGCAGCCTGGTTACGCCATATCTTTCTCCGTATCCACCGCCCCCTGCCCAATGGCACGCGTCGAATGCGGCATCGTGGGAGAGATCGTGGGTGGTTTCTTTACTCAGAAGGGCGAAACGTCCGCCCCCTCCCTCTTTATAAGTAGGGGAAACAGGGACAGTTCGCCCATCTTGCCGGTCGTTACTCCATTTCCCAAATCTCTGTCGCTCCCTCCTTCTTCTCAAGAGCAGCGCTCTGCCCCCCATTGCCACCAGCACCACCAACGCCATTGATCTCCCCCACCACCTCCGCCACCTCTGCGCGGCAATGATTGGAGCAACGTGGCCCCGGAAGACGACAGGCTGAGTATTGCCATCACCCGGATCCTTCGTCTTAGGCTTGTCGGGCTCGCTGTAGGCGCCATTGGCGCAGACTTTCTCCGCCGCCGAATCGCCCCCTTGCAGGAGAGGAGGAGACCCGCCTGGGAGTTCCGGAACTCGGCGGATATCATGAGGCTGCGCCCGGGCCTCAACTTCAACTTCACCGTCCTGGAGCTGTTCAAGCGCGATCCTCAACATCCATTCATGTTGCCGAGGGGTGTGGTTCCATTGTGCAACAACTCTTCGCTCGACCGCATCCGTGCAATGATGCCTCTATGCGACTCGCACAGAATCGCCCCGACTTGGCAAGAGCCTTCCGACGACATCGTGCGGGATTTCTTTGATGGCCTGGAAGAAGTGCCGATCTGCCCCTACAAACAGAAGAGCCTCACCCGCGACACCATCGATAATGAGATGCAGCGCATCGCCACCAGGCTGGAAGAGGTGGCAGTAGCCATTGCCGCGGGTGAGTTCGGATTCACCATGGAGGAGCCAGAGGCAGCAGAGGCGGCAAGCCTTGCCGAGCGCGAGGAGTTTGTCGGCGAGGAAGAGCTTGTCGGGCCCGAAGAGGAGGAGCCGAGCGAGCCCGGCGAGGGAGAGCTTGTCGGGCCCGAACCCTCAGGCAGCTCGTCGCAAGTAGAGCCCCCAGCTCCACCAAGAAGGCGTCTCCGCAAGGCGCGGGACGTAGCGGAGCGGCAGACGAGCCAACGGCCACCGAGCCGTGCGACACGCTCTACCACGGCAAGCAGTGTTGCCGCGGGAGCGCCTCACGCCGCTGCGGCAACTGAGGCGGGGTCTTCCCGGTCCACCGCTACTGCCCCTCCCAAGCGGGCAAGGGAACCTACTCCTCTGCCTCATCGTACCGGAGGCGAGCCGGACTTCGATCTCTCCACGCTCAGCTCCGATGAGGAAGAAGAAGAGTAAGATTCTTTGCTGTTCTTGCAACTCTTCAATTTTGTTGCTTTGTCTTGTATCTGACTTGCTTTTACCCTGAACCTAACCCTTTTCAGGATGCTGGCCCAGAGAGCAGCGAAGAGAGCCAAGGCCTCGGTGATTGTCATCGAGGATGATCCCGCTGTGACGGCAGGGGATATGTCCGAGACCACCTTGCCGGACCCGGCAACCCTTCCTCCAAGCGGCCCCCAGCGCAGCCCCCAGCGTAAGTGTATTGTTTATTTCCTATTTTTGGGCGCGCATGGGTGCTCCTTCTTCGCTGATATCTGATTGCTGGTTTGTGCAGGAGCAGAGCAGCCACACCAGGAGGGCCTGGAGGCCGCTCCTGAAATGCCATCTGCTTCCACTACACCGCCAAGGGAGGATTCCCCAGCAAGGGAGAGTTCTCCGGCAAGGGAAAATTCTCCGGCAAAGGGCAGCTCTTCGGCAAGGGACGACACCAGCGATCCTCCGGTGATTGAGACCACGACCGCAGATCCTAGCACAGGTAATCCTTTTGCCTGAGAAATTCCCTTGTGTTCTTCTTCTTCTAATTTTCTTTTTTGAATGTTCGCTTGATTTCTATCCCTTTTTCCGTTCGCCAGATTCATCTGCCACAGAGCCGATGGAAACCGAGGTCGCCGGCGAGGAGAACGCGCGCAGCGGCGTTGACGACGCCGGCACCACCGAAGGAGAGGCCGGTGCTGATGATCCTGCCGGCGAAGAGGCCGCCAAGGCTGCCGCCGCAGAAGCCAGCAAGGGATCTGGCGATCGCACTTACGGCCCTGAAGCCGCAGGAGCGCCAGGCGCTACGCCGACCGCCGATCCCTCCGCCGCTGCTGTAGCGCCAGGCTCCGAAGAGCCCCAGCCCGGCGCCTATCTGAAGTCCGGCGACGACATCTTCATCAAGCTCCCCTGGGCTTCAAGCTCCAGGGCGCCGGTCGAAGGAGAGATGCTGGACGGAGAGGTACTTTCCTCCGCTAGGCTGAAGTTGGTTGATGCGCCAAGCAGCAGCGACGAGCCTGACGAGGAATGGCTGCTGCGGAAGCTGCTGTCACTCTACCGCGCCCGACAAGCCAAGCTGGTGTCCCGCGAGGCACTTGTCGCGAAGGCGGGAGTTGATATTGAGAAGCGCGCGGAGGAGCTCTGGGGCCTCAGGCAGGAAACTCTCCGGTCCTTGGCGGAGGAGCGGGAGCAGCTTCTCGAGGAGCGGAAAGCCTTCCTCCTCGAGAAGGCTGAAGCTGAAGAGAAGCAACGGCTTGTCGCTGAAAACTTATTTGCGCAGGAGGGAGAGCTGGCGCAGCGCAAGGTCAATCTTGACAGCCACGAGGAGGAGCTTGCCGCGCGCGAGCAAGCAATTGGCGGGGCTCTCAAGGAGGCAAAGGATGCTGCCGCATCTGCCGAGGCCGCCAAGAAGGAACTGGAGACGAAGGTGGCGCAGCTGGAAGCCGATCTCAGGGCGAGCGGCGAGGAGCTTGCCGCGCTCAAGCATGAGCGCGAGAAGGACGCTGCCGCTCATGGTGAGCTGCAGGGTCTTCTCGCTGAGAGGAGCAAGGAGCTCAGCGCCGCCAAGAATTCCAACGCCGATCTCGAGCTGAAGCTGGCCATGTTGACTTAGATGCTGGACGGCGCCAGGGAGCGGGAGGTGGCCTTGTCGGAGAAGATCAAGGCCGACGAGGCGCTGCTGGCAAATGCTGCTGCCACCCAGGATACTCTCAGGGAGACCGTGGAGCATTGGACCGAGGGTCTTGTGGATGCTGCCGCGGCCATCGACAAGGAGCTGGCGCTGCTGGGGATGGAGGGTTTCGGGTACTCCTTCGATGAGCACCTCCAACCCAGCGCCAAGCTCAGCTTGTTCTTCGAAGGCGTGGCGACGGCCCTCCAGCGACTCCGGGAGAAGATCCCAAAGCAGCTGGCCGACGAGTCGCGCAATATCTGCGCAGGGGCTCTCCAGAAGGTGCTGGTGAAGGTGGCCTTTCGCAATCCAGGCCTCAACCTCACCAACGTCCTCAGGTCCTTGCCGCCAGACGCCGATCTGGAAGCGCTCAAGGCCCTTGTCGCACCCATTGTGGACAAGGTGAGCGGGATCAAGAGGGTCGAGGGTGATCGCGTAGATTAGGCTGCGCACTTTCTCTTTTCCTTGTCGCTGCTGGTCATGTCATGAAAACAATCTATTAGAGCCGCAACAAGTTATCTTGTAATATGACTCTATTTTGGATATCAATTTCTATGTTATTTCCTTTACTCGTTCCCTTCCTTTGTATGTTTCCGCCCTACGCTTTTAGGGAACTTGTCGGCGCAGGCACCCTTGCCGCGAGCGCTGAGTGCGGAACGTCAGCAGCCTGCTGGCGGTGCCGCTGCCGACAATAAACCTTGTCGCAACTAGTCGCAGCTCACTTAAGTTGTTGAGCGGACTCGAAACAAAGTAAGGGCGCAACTAGATACGAGTTGGTTCCTCCGCGCACAGGTTTTCCATACAAAGCAAGGTCGTTCGAGGAAGATAACTTAAATTTTTTTAACTGATTGCTCAAACTTTGGCAACTTAGCTTTTCTGTCGTTTTCTTTCCGGAAAGGCGAACACTTCCTTTAACGACGCCTGGTCCACACCATTATCTCCTCCCCCCCGGCAAACTTGTGCGCGAGGGAACTTCCTTCCTTTGAGAAAGAGAAAGCATAGAAAATAATGATATGAAGCCTTACGACTCGTTATGGCTTACCGGGGGTTTGTGCTGCACAAAGTGTCAGATACATGCATGCAAAGAGTTATAGAAAGCATGAAATTGACAAGATGTGCAGAGCACATGAGCTTTACTTATGCACGGGATCTGTGTCCGGCTTTCTACAAAGGATTACATGCACCATCGGCAAGACTTGTACAAAAGGTGGTTGCCGGAACAGGTTCCGGCAACCGCGCCTTATGGGTAAAACTTACGTAGATGCTCAATGTTCCAGGAGTTGCTCACCGGAATGCCATCTTCGGTCTCAAGGCGGACAGCGCCAGGCCTAGTGACTCGTTTCACCCGGTAAGGGCCTTCCCACTTCGGTGTCAACTTGTTGGAATTCTTGGCGGACTGAACGCGCCAAAGAACAAGGTCGCCTTCCTCGAGACTTCTGGCATTAACTTCGCGGCTATGGTAGCGGCGCAAAGCTTGCTGGTATCAAGCAGCTCGTACAGCAGCCTGAAGACGGTCCTCCTCAAGGAGCAGCGCATCGTCTTGTCGCAGCTACTCTTGCTCAAGCTCATCATAAGCGAGCACTCGAGGTGACCCGTATACGAGTTCCATGGGAAGAACTGCCTCTGCTCCATAGACTAGAGCGAAAGGTGTTTGGCCAGTGGCTCGATTTGGCGTCGTCCTGACCGACCAAAGAACCACCGGCAGCTCCTCAATCCAGTTCTTTCCGCACTTGCGCAGCCTATCAAAAGTCCTGGTCTTGAGCCCGCGCAGCACTTCAGCATTTGCCCTCTCCGCTTGACCGTTGCTTCTCGGATGAGCAATAGAAGCGAAGCAGACCTTCGCGCCAAGATCTTGGACATACTGCATGAAGGTGCGACTCGTGAATTGTGTGTCGTTGTCGGTAATGATCCTGTTAGGGATCCCGAAACGGCAAACAATCGACCTGAAGAACTTGACTGCTGACTGTGCTGTCACCTTCCTCACTGGTTCCACTTCCGGCCACTTTGTGAACTTGTCGATTGCAACATACAAGTACTCAAAGCCCCCGACAGCTTGGGGAAAGGGGCCGAGGATATCGAGCCCCTAGACCGAAAATGGCCAGCATAAAGGGATCGTCTGGAGAGCTTGAGCTGGCTGGTGTATCTGTTTGGAATGGAACTGGCACGCTTCACACTTGGTTACTTGTGCAGTTGCATCCTGGAGGGCTGTTGGCCAGAAGAAACCTTGCCGGAACGCTTTGCCGGCAAGTGCTCTGGCGCCAATGTGGTGACCACATATGCCTCCATGTATCTCTGCCAACAGCTTTTGTCCGTCTTCCCGGTGAATACACTTCAATTTCACTCCGTTGAGTCTTCTTCTGTACAGTGTGTTGTCGACAAACTGGTACATACTTGACTGCCGAGCTACTCTTTCCGCTTCTTCTTGTTCTTCGGGAAGTTCTCCTGTCTGAAGGAAACGGACAATCTGCTATGCCCATGTTGGAGCTTGCGGCTCGACAACAAGGACTAAAGGCACATCTGCTGCTGCGGGAACATCCGCTTCTACGGCGAGATCCTGTGGCTCAGCCGGAGCTTGATGTTCCCCGGCAAGCTTGCCGGAGCAAAACTTGTCGGAAGCGTCTGCTTCAACGGAACAAACCCTAAGGCTTGCCGGAGCAGACTGCTCCTCAGCACACTTGTGGTCGATCTTGGGGACCTTCTTGGCGGCGGCCTCGGGGAGCTCTGCTGGAAAATAGTCACCAAAAATCAACTTCCTCTTGTTGCTCTGTCCAGTTGATGGTGTTACAGATGGTTGAGTCAGCTTGAGCACAAAGATCCCTGGTTCCACAGGTAACTTAAGTGCAGCGCACTTTGACAGGCCATCAGCAATGTCGCTCTGAGCTCTTGGAACATGTTCCATCTGTAGGCCGTCAAAGTGCTCTTCTAGCTTTCTCACTTCATCAACGTAAGCTTCCATCAACGGACTCTAATAACTCTTGTTCACTTGGCGGACGACAAGCTGTGAGTCACCCCTAACAATGAGCTTCTTAATCCCAGGGTCTGCTGCGATCCTGAGACCGGCAAGCAAGCCTTCATACTCTGCGGTATTGTTCGTCACTTGCTCCTTGGGAAAGTGCATCTGGACTACGTACTTGAGGTGCTCTCCGGTGGGTGCGACAAGCAGCACGCCCGCACCGGCGCCTTGCAGTGAGAAGGCACCATCAAAGTACATCAGCCACTCCTTGCTTGCTTCCTTGACGGGGATGCTTGTCTCCGGAATTTCTTCATCTGTTGTTGGCGTCCATTCTGCTATGAACTCTGCCAACGCTCTACTTTGGATAGTTGAAGTGCTCTCAAACTTGAGGCGAAAGCTTGACAGTTCCAGTGCCCACTCGACAATCCTGCCTGTTGCTTCTGGATTTTGCAGTATCCTCTTCAGCGGAAAACGAGTGACAACTGTGATCTCATGTGCTTGGAAGTAATGGGGCAGCTTTCTCGAGGCCATGAGAAGGCCGAAAAGCAATTTCTGCACACCAGAGTACCTTGACCTAGCCCCCTGCAGAAGGGAACTGACAAAGTAAACTGGGCGCTGCACCATCCTTTTCTGCATCTTCCCATGCGCCTGTTCAGATCCATGTTTGTCGGGACCAGAGCTTGCCGTTGAAGCCCCCTGCTTATCGCTGGATGCATCTGTCGCGGTTGCTGGCTCATCATCCGCCTCCCTCTCCGCTACTAACGCAGCACTAACCACTTGATTGGTTGCTGCTATATATAGGAGCAACTTCTCTTGTGGTTTAGGTGCGACAAGTGTTGGAGTGGAGGACAGGTATCTCTTCAAGTCCTGTAGCGCAGCTTCCGCTTCCGGAGTCCATTTCATTGGACCTGCCTTTTTCAATATTTTGAAAAATGGCAGGGCGCACTCCGCAGACCTAGAAATAAACCTGCTGAGAGCAGCTATGCAACCGGCAAGTCTTCGAACATCCTTGACGCGCTTTGGTGCTTCAATCTGCTCGATGGCCTTGATCTTGTCGGGATTGGCTTCAATCCCCCGCTGAGACACGAAGAACCCGAGAAGCTTGCCGGAGGGGACTCCAAACACACACTTCTTGGGGTTAAGCTTGAGGTTGATCTTGCGCAGATTTGCAAAGGTTTCATCTAAATCCTGAATCAAAGTCGCCTTGTCCTTGCTCTTGACCACTATGTCATCCATGTAGGCTTCCACATTTCTGTTCATTTGCGGCTCAAAAGCGTGGTGGACTACCCTTGCAAATGTTGAACCAGCATTCTTTAAACCGAAAGGCATTCGTACGAAACAGTATGTGCCACATGGGGTGACGAATGCGGTCTTCTCCTCATCCTCTTCTGCCATGAAGATCTGATGGTATCCTGAGTATGCATCAAGAAATGAAAGCAAGTCACATCCGGCCGTGGAGTCAACAATCTGGTTGATGCGCGGCAAGGGAAATGGGTCTTTGGGACAAGCTTTATTGACATCGGTAAAGTCGATACAAAGCCTCCATTTCCCGTTGGCTTTGCGCACGATAACAGGATTGGCCAACCACGTAGGATGGAGCACTCCTCTGACAAGGCCTGCTGCTTCCAACTTCTTGATTTCTTCTGCGATGAATTCTTGGCGCTCCACTGCCTGTTTCCTGACTTTCTGCTTGACGGGCCGCGTGTGAGGACAGACGGCCAGGTGGTGCTCAATTACTTTCCTGGGAACACCGGGGATGTCAGATGGTTGCCACGCAAACATGTCGACGTTCGCCCGCAGGAAAGCAACGAGCGCGCTTTCCTATTTAGGGTCGAGAGTGGCACTGATGGTGAAGGTACCACAAGTGCCGTCCTCCTTGGTGGACACCTTCTTGGTCTTCGGTGGAGCTGCCATTGCCTTCTTACACTTGCCGGTGGAGCTCGATGGTGCCTCCTCGATGGTAGCGCAGCACTCCGAAGAGGTGCACTTGCCGGAGTGGGCATCAGAACTCTTGCCGGACTTGGTCTTCTTTGCCCCGGGAGCTTCAGTGGCAAGCGACTTGCGATCTGTTGCGGCTGATGCTTCCCGGTAGATCTTGTCGGCGTAGATAAGGGCATCCTTCTTGTCGCCAGGGACAGAGATGACACTTATCAGGCCTGGCATCTTCAACACGTTGTATGCATAGTGAGAGGCTGCCATAAATTTGGGGAGTGCTGGACGGCCGAGTAACCCATTGTAAGGCAATGGAAAGTCAGCGACGTCAAAAGTGACCCTCTCAGTTCTGAAATTCAACTCGCTGCCAAATGTCACCGGCAACGTGATCTTTCCCTTCGGCTTGCTCCTTCCCGGATTGATTCCTTGGAATGTGCCGGTCTCTTCGAGCTCGCTATTAGGGATCTGGAGTTTCTTGAGTACCACAGAGGAGATCAAGTTCAAGCCGGCCCCACCGTCAACTAGCATCTTAGTGACCTTGAGGTTGCGGATAGTTGGTGAAACCAACATCGGCAAGCACCCGACCGCAGTTATGCGATCAGGGTGGTCCTCAATATCAAAGATGATAGGCGTGCTGGACCATTTGAGAGGCTTGCGTGACTCAACGGGTGGTTCCGCTGCATTGACTTCCCGCACCCACTGCTTGAGCTGGCGGTGTGAAGTATGGAGAGAAGCACCGCCGTCAACGCACAGGACTTCTATGGCTTTCTGGAACTCCTGCTCATCGGTCTCATCATCATCCATATCTTCATCGTCGTCGTCATCTTCATCCTTTTTGCGGCCGCGGGGAGGTCTGTCTCCTTGGCGCTGCTTGGCCTTGCCGCGGCGTCCCCCTCGGCCGGGACGCTTCTTACCGGCTCCTCCAGCACCTTCCTGGGCTTTCTCCTTGTTGCGCCGCTCGTATTCAGCCTTTTGCTGTTCCACGAGCTGCTCGACCTTCTTGCAGCTCTAGAGGTCATGGCCCTTGGTGCGATGGATCTTGCAGTACTGCTTGCTGGTGCCGTCCTGCTTGTCGGCGACCGCCACAGCCTGGCAGTTGTTACCGCCGGAGCTACCAGCTTTGGCTTTCTTGGCACCACCTTCGTTGCCGGACTGCTCAACGACTAGCACATCTTTGCCTTTCTTCTTCCTGTTGTTCCGCTGCCGGTTTTTCTTTGCCAGGGCGGTCCCCTCACTATCTGATCCTGCTGCTTCTCTATTCTCTCCGGGGAGTTTCCTCCCCTCCTCAGCACACACACACTTGTGGGCCAGGGCATATAGCTCACTGACGTCTCTGATCTTACACATCGCCATCTCCTCCCGCATCCTGCGGTTCCGCACGTTCTGATGAAACACGCTGATTACCGCGGCAGGGTGGACATCTGGGATGTTGTGCTGTACGCGATGAATCTTTGAATGTACTTGCGCAGAGGCTCTCCTTCCTTCTGGGCGAGCAAATGAAGGTCGCTTTCTTGGCCAGGAGGCTTGTGGCCGCCTGTAAAGGCACCGACAAACTGATGGCATAGATCGGCCCAAGAGGATATGGAGTTGTCCGGCAAGTGCATGAGCCAGGATCTGACATTGGGCTTAAGCACCAGTGGGAAGTAGTTGGCAAGGATCTTGTCGTCCCGTCCCCCGGCAGCTTGCACTGCGATGGTGTAGATGCTGAGGAACTCCGACGGATGCGTCTTGCCGTCATACTTCTCTGGTACGTCTGGCTTGAAATTCTTCTTGCTGGGCCACTGGACTTGCCGCAGCTCATGAGTGAACGTAGGGCAACCTACCGCGTACGGCAAGTCGCCTGGTTCCCCTGGCGCATGCATGTCGATAGAGGGCCCAGCGCACTGGTCAAATTGACGCCGCGCTTCTCTTTGGCGCTCGATGCGAGTACGAGCGTCTTCTTGCTATCGTTCGTGAAGAACTTGGCGTTGATCGCGACGAGCTCGTGGATCTGATGATGCGGTGGAGTCGCTGTCGAGGTGGACCCGGCGAGGCGGTGATCTTGGCCTTTGGGGTGGAGAGTGCATGGTGGTGGCACCCCCACCGGTTCCGTTGCCATCGGCTCGCGCCTGGCGGTCCTGCTGCGGCAGCGACGTACTCGGCGGTCGTGGAGTGTCGCCGTTGGCGAAGCCGATGAGACTCTGAATGGTGGCCCTCCATTGATCGGTCTTGTTCGCCGTTGGAGGGTAATCCAGGAGCAGTTGAGCTCGCGCTAAAGCTTCTGCTGGAGTGGTGGGCGGTAGTGGCGAACGGTGCGAGGAGCAGGATGTGCTCGGACTTCTAACTATGTTAGAAGGAGCAGTATCCCGTCCAGGCGACCATGTCTCGCTCGCGCCAGCACGTTGGCGTGCATGCTGGTCTTGAGCACCCTGAGATCCACCAGCTCGATCTTGGTCCAACAAACGTATGGTAATACGAATACCATGACGTTGTCGGTCCCGCGCCTCCTGAGATGGGCGCGGGACATGTACGGACGCCGAGGTCTTGCCAGCCTTGTCCTTGGACCTGGCATCACCGTGCGCTTCCTCGTCGGCGTCCGTTCTTCTGCCGGCGTCTACCCCACCACTCGCTTGCTCCGGTGGCGGTGGGATCGACGCGGATGGAACAACTGCCTCCGAAGCCTTCTTCTTCGGTGGCATGTCGATGAAGAAGATGAAGATCTAGCAGATCAGGTTCACACAATCTCGACGCCCCCTACCTGGCGCGCCAAAGATGTCGGGGAAACTGATCCACGAACACCTATGGGGCCGGCGGACCGAGCCCCTTTCGGTTCGGCGGGGGGCGGAGATCGCACAAAGAGCAGATCGAGGCGAAGCACGCGAGCGGTTTACCCAGCTTCGGAGCTCTCCGGAGAGATAATACTCCTACTGCTGCTTGTCTGATTGTATTGTGTTCTTGCTCAGGAGCGCTGAGTGCTACAGTACACTGTAGCTGCTAACGAGACCGAGCGTGAGTATTTTCTGGCTTCGAACCTTCCGAACCTCCTTCTACGTTGCGCATGGGCCTCCTTTTATATGCTCAAGGGGTCACCGACAGGTGGCAACGTAGACAAGGGTAAGAATGGAAAAGGACTTGCGGTTGGTACAGCTACCTGTACAGTGTTTCCTACCTAACCCTGACGGCAGGGGACAAAGGCATTAAATGCCCGTCTATGTCCCCAAAACAGTGCAGAAAGGGACCGTCAGGGGCGCCACCGCTCGACACGATGGCGATCTTGTCAGCGTCGCTTGCCACCGCGCACCGCTGGCTGCATAGCCTCCCGCCACGCGCTCCTGGAAAGGCCCCAGGGCGACACGTTGGTGGATGCGCTGGAGCGTAGGTACAGGGTGGTAGCGTGCCGCGGCAAGAGCCTTGCCGCGGTCGTTGTCTTGTCGTGTCCGGTGGCTTGTCTCTCCCCGGGCCTTGCCGGGACGCGTGGCGCATTGCGGCAAACTCCTTGAGATGCCTTGGTCAGCCTTCCCGGCAAGCTCCTCTTGCTGGGGCCTTGTCTCCTTGGCTTGGATACTTTGCTCATATGCCTTGGTTGGCCTTCCCGGCAAGCTCCTCTTGCCGGGGCCTTGTCTCCTTGGCTTAGATACTTTGTTCATGGATGGCTCCACAGGGACCGCGGAGGACCTTGGCGGTCACCTGGCAAGCCTTGCCGCGGGTGGCTGCAACTACCCGTGCACAAGTTCGGGATACTAGGGTACCCCTATTCTAGTACACCGACACTTTTGCTGTCTTTACTTTTGTTACCGTTACCACCACTATCATATTACTTTGCTAATAAACACATTGCTGCATATACTAAGTTTCCAGGTGTGGTTGAATTGACAACTCAGCTGCTAATACTTAAGAATATTCTTTGGCTCCCCTTGTGTCGAATCAATAAATTTGGGTTGAATACTCTACCCTCGAAAACTGTTGCGATCCCCTATACTTGTGGGTTATCAAGACCTTTTTCTGGCGCCGTTGCTGGGGAGCATAGCTCTATTCTTTGAGTCACTTGGGATTTATATCTGCTGGACATTATGAAGAACTTGAAAGACGATCGAACTACTATTTTGCCCTCAACTACGAGGGGAGGTAAGGGACTGCCATCTAGCCTTGTACTAGATTCTCCTTCTGTTATGAGTAAGTTTGCGACACTTAAACCTGCTACTGCTGTGAATTCTGATATGTCGCATGTTATTGATCATGCCACTTCTGCTATGCATGATACTTATGATGAAACTACTTCTATGCTTGATACTACTGTGCCCCTTGGTGAATTTCTTGACGAGCAAATTACTAGGTCTAGAGAAAGAGAAATATTGAACCTGAACACGATGATGTTAGTGATGATGACACTATGCCTGCTATTCCCGAGGGTTATCTTTTCGATGCTGAATCGTCTGCGGCTATTCTTGCTTGCCAGGATAGACAGGAACTTAAGAGGTTGCTAGTTAAATGGAGTAAAGAATCTTTTAGAGATAGAATGAAACCCGACCCTGCTTGTGTTACTTCACCTATCTGTGTTCCTGATCAGGACTATTATGATTTTTCTGTTGATCCAGATATAATTACTTTGGTTCAATCTAATCCTCTTTATGGCTATGAATCTAAAACTGTTGTGGCACATCTTACTAAGTTAAATGATATAGCTGCCATGTTTACTAATAATGAGAGATCACGCTACCTTTATTTACTCAAATATTCCCGTTCTCATTAAAGGGTGATGCTAAGATATGGTTTAATTCTCTTGATCCTGGTTGTGTGCAAAGTCCCCAGGATATGATTTATTACTTCTCTGCTCATAAGAAACAAGCTGCTTTAAGGGAAATATACAACTTTGTGCAAATTGAAGAAGAGAGTCTACCACAAGCTTGGGGGAGGCTTCTCAAGTTACTTAATGCTTTGCCTAATCATCCTCTTAAGAAACCTGACATATTTGATATCTTTTTTAATGGACTAAGTTATGCTTCCAGAGATTTCCTGGATAGTTGTGCTGGTTCTCTTTTCAGGGAAAGAACACCAGATGACGCTGAAATTCTATTGAATAATATGTTGGCAAATGAAAATAATTGGGCACCTCCTGAGCCACCTCCTGAGCTAGTTCCAGAGCCAATTACTGAGCCTATTCCTAAACCAACTCTGAAGAAGAGAGGTGTTCTATTTCTCAGTCCCGAAGATATGCAAGAGGCAAAGAAATCTATGAAAGAAAAAGGTATTAAAGCTGAAGATGTTAAGAATTTACCTCCTATTGAAGAAATACATGGTCTTAATTTACCGCCTGTTGAAGAAGTATATGATCTCAATTACTTATTTAATGAAGAACCTCCCGATATCCCGACACAAGTAGTAAAGGTAAATTCTCTCTATAGATATGATAAAGCTGAAGTCCCTCCTACTAAAATTGCTAGTCAGTGCTTGGATGAGTTTGATGACTTTATGTTTAAGCAAGATGACTTTAATGCTTATTTTGGTAGAGAATTAAAACAGAATACCTTTATGATTAAGCGCTTGGGTGATTATATGGCTGATATTAGAGGTGAACTTAAACTTGTTAGGAAACATGCTTCTATGGTTACCACTCAAGTAGAACAAGTACTTAAAGCTCAGAAAGAAGTGCTTGATGAAATGAATAGTAAGAAAAATGATTATGCTATTAGAGTGGCTACTAGACTTGGTAGAATGACTCTGGAACCTTTGTATCCTGAAGGCCACCCTAAGAGAATCGAGCAAGATTCTCAGAGAAACAATATTGATGTTCCTAGCTCTTCTAAGAGGAAGAAAAAGAAAAATGATAGGACTTTGCAAACTTCTAGTGAACCTATTGCTGAACCACCTGAGAACCCAAATGATATCTCTATTTCTGATGCTGAAACACATTCAGGTGATGAACATGAACCTAGTGATAACGTTAATGATAATGCTCATGTCGATGCTCATCCTAGAAATGATAATGATCTAGAAGTTGAACCTGCTGTTGATCTTGATAACCCACAATCAAACAATCAATGTTATGATAAAAGAGACTTCGTTGCTAGGAAACATGGTAAAGAAAGGGAATCATGGGTTCAAAAACCCATGCCTTTTCCTCTGAAACCATCCAAGAAAAAGGATGATGAGGATTTTGAGCACTTTGCTGAAATGATTAGACCCATCTTCTTGCGTATGTGATTAACTGATGTGCTCAAAACAAATCCGTATGCTAAGTATATGAAGGATATCATTACTAATAAAAGAAAGATACTTGAAGCTAAAATTTCCACCATGCTTGATAATTATAATTTTAAGGGTGGAATACCAAAGAAACTTGGAGATCCCGGAGTACCTACTATACCATGCTCCATTAAGAGAAATTATGTTAAAACTGCTTTATGTGATCTTGGAGCCGGTGTCAGTGTTATGCATCTCTCTTTATATCGTAGACTTGACTTGAATAAGTTGACACCTACTGAAATATCTTTGCAAATGGCTGTTAAATCAACTGCTATACCTGTAGGTATTTGTGAGGATGTACCTGTTGTGGTTGCAAACATTACTGTTTTAACAGACTTTGTTATTCTTGATATTCCCGAGGATGATAGTATGTCTATTATTCTTGGAAGACCTTTCCTTAATACTGCAAGGGATGTTATTGATTGCAACAAAGGCAATGCCACTTTTCATATTAATGGCAATGAGCACATGTTACACTTTCCAAGGAAACAATCTCAAGTTTATAGTATCAACTCTATTGGAAAAATTCCGTCGATTATATTTGGAGGTTTTGAATTTACTCTCCCTACTGTCAAGAAAAAGTATGATATTCTTATTGTTGGGGATTTTCATATCCCCGTTGAGGTAACTTAGTGTTATTCGAAATTTCTCCGGTTCCGTGATTATTTGGAATGAGTTTGTTAACAAGACTTAATCAACCTTGTTAGTGGGTTCATTTTGATGATCACGAGATGGATGAAACTAGAAGCACAACCTTCTGTACCCTCTTTATATTTTCTGTTATTTAGTAGAAGTAAAGTAAAACAGTATTTTTCTGTCTGTCTCCTGACTTATCCGTGCAATAAAAAATGTCCCAAAAATAAAAGTCCTCAGAATGCCATGCCAATTTAATATGATTTTTTTGGGAATATTTGAGGATTTACTGTGCAAAAATTACCACGGGGGAGCTGCCACCTGGTCACGAGGGTGGAGGTCGCTCCCCCCTGCCTCGTGGGCCCACGGTGGCCCTCCTCCACTTATTCCTGCACACATCTTCTTCCTCTGCCTCACACAAACACTAAAAACAAACTCAAGCACGAGTTCCAGCCCCCGTTGCTGTGATTTTCGATCTCCTTGCTCAAAGCACCTCTTGCAAAACTGCTTGGGGAGATTGTTCCTTGGTGTGTGACTCCTCCATTGGTCCAATTAGTTTTTGTTCTAGTGCTTTATTCATTGCAAATTTGTGCTGCATAGGTGACCATGTTCTTGAGCTTGCATGCCAAATTTATATGGTTCCAAGTAGTTCCAATGCTTTATTTAGGCTCTAGTCACTTGTGGGAGTTGTTACTATCAATTTTATTGAAGTTGGTTCACTTTTATTTGAAGTTACTAAAAATTTCAGATTGTTTCAGAAATAATGAAGAGACTTTTTAGGGGCTCGTCAAGCCGAAGCTCTAAGGAAAAACAAAAGGAAGAAGAGGAGAAGCCCAAATTCAATTTGCCCCGCACCACGGAGGTCCGGCCGTGTGAATGGCCTTCCGATGACTTCTTGAGGAGAGTCAGGATTTATCAGGATTTCTATTTATTAATTGAAAATGCTGGCCTCACCAACTTCCTCCACGACCAACGTCATCAGTATCTCCTACTCACAAATACTTTTGTGCAAAACTTCTACTTTTTCCCTAAGAGATCACCTCCGACAGTAGAGTTTCATTTATATGACGTTGTTAAAGAGATGACATTAGCTGAATTCTGTGAGGTTTGCAGAATACCCTTTGAGGGAACCTTAGATGAACCCCACCGTAACGAAGTAGAAGCTTTTATTAACACTATCATGGTGAGAGAAACCAGGAAGGTTTCTGATGCAAGGATCACTAGCATAGATTATCCTATTTTATGCTACTTTGCCTTATTTGCTAGTCGTTGCTTGATTGGACGCGGGAACTGTGGAAACCTTAGTATTCCTGATAATGTTATTTTGCTCCATGGTTTATACCGCAATAACTCGGTTAGTATGGGTGGAATTGTTGCTAGACGGTTAAGTCTGAACCGTACTAAGGGCCCCTTCTTTGGAGGCATTTATGCTTCACGCCTAGCTGAACATTTTGAAATACCTATTAGGCATGAGGTGAAAGAAGAAACAACGCTGCCCCATGCTTATTTAGATTATAAGAGTATGATAGTGCATGATTTTCTTGTTAAGAGTCGCGATGGGGAGCTCAAATATAAATTATACTTTGATAAACATCACCCTGAGACTATTACTTTGCCTGCTCCTTCTTTGTTTAACTTGTCTGCAGAACCTCACATCGTTTCATGGTCGGCTGTTCAAGCCTATCGGAACCCTGCACTAGCCCCAGAGCCGGAGCCACAAGATGAGCCTCCACGACTATATGTTTATTCTTGGGATCCAGAGGAGGCTGCCAGCCAGTGGAAGTCGGAGTCTTCTTCATCACAGTATAACCCCAGCTTCACCTACGGGTATCCTCCAGGCTATCCCTGGCAATAGACCAACTTAGGCCAAAAGCCTAAGCTTGGGGGAGTACGTATTTCTCACCGACTTTACATTCATGTTCACACACTTATTGCTAGATGTCGGTGCTCACACTCTTTCACTGTAATATCTATGCTAGTTTATTTTCTTTTTCCTGCTCTCTTCTTGTGTGTTTGATAAACCTAAAGAAAACCAAAAAAATTAGCTAGTTTACTTTCCATGCTTGTAGTAGAATTAAAGATAAAACCCAAAAATATATCCCGTTCTTCTTTTACTTGTTGGGAGCTTTCCCGTGTAAATAGTTTTTATTTTCTTTAACTTTCTTTGGGGGTTGAGAAGACCATATTGAAAATGCTTAGTGGCTCTTATATGCATGATTGTTTATTTAACTTAGAGCCCATATTACTTGCCCTCTCTCTTGAGTTGAATGCTTGCAGATTCCAGCTTAGTCCAATGCACGTGCACTCTTATTATTATTCACATCCTTCCGTCGTGCAAGTGAAAGGCAATAATGACGATATATGATGGACTTATTGGGATGAGAAAAGCTGGTATGAACTCGACCTCTCTTGTTTTTGTAAATATGATGATTCATCGTTCCTGATTCAGCTATATTGAAATAAACATATTTGCAATGACATTTAGAGATTATAGTTGCTTGTGCCATGCTTGATTAGCTATAAGTTATAATGGTTTACCTTGCGTGCCAACATGCTATTAGAATGATTATGATGTGGTATGATGGGATGGTATCCTCCTTTAAATGAATTGAGTAACTCGACTTGGCACATGTTCACGCATGTAGTTGAATCAAATCAACATAGCCTTCATGATATTTATGTTCATGGTGGATTATATCCTACCCATGCTTGTATTCGGTGTAAATTAGTTTTAATGCATGTTTACGACTGTTGTCGCTCTATCAGTTGGTCGCTTCCCAATCTTTTGCTAGCCTTCACCTGTACTAAGCGGGAATACTGCTTGTGCATCCAAACTCCTTAAACCCCAAAGTTATTCCTTATGAGTCCACTATACCTACCTATATGCGGTATTTACCTGCCTTTCCAAGTAAATTTATATGTGCCAAACTATAAACATTCTGTTTTGCATGCTCGAATAGCTCAGATGTCAACTAGAGCTGCCCTTACCTTCCATGTTAGGCGGGTTATTCTCAAGAGGAGTGGACTCCGCTCCTCATTCACGAGAAAATGGCTGGTATCCGGGATGCCCAGTCCCATGCTTTATGCAAACTAAATCAAAATAATTGCAAACAAAACTCCCCTTGGGACCCATTAAATGTTGGAGGCACTCGTTGTTTCGAGCAAGCCATGGATTGATGCTTGTGGAGGAAGGGGAGTATAAACTTTACCATTCTGTTTGGGAACCGCCTATAATCTGTTTAGCATGGAAGATATCGTCGTCTTTTAGTTGTTATGTTGACAATGAAAGTATGCCGCTCAAAATATAATTTATCTCTATTTCAAAACTGAGCTCTAGCACCACTACAAATCCCTGCTTCCCTCTGCGAAGGGCCTATCTACTTACTTTTATGTTGAGTCATCACCCTTCTTAATAAAAGCACCCGCTGGAGAGCACACTATCATTTGCATTCATTATTATTGGTTTATATTGGGTATGACTTGACTGGATCTCTTTCAATATGAATTACAATGTTTAGTCAGTCCTTGATCTTTAAAGGTGATCTGCATTTATGTTTTGCAGTCTCCGGAAGGGCTAGCGAGATTCCATTCTGTTATATCATGTTATGATCATTTTGAGAAAGTGTTGTCATCTGAGATTTTATTATTATGGCTCGCTAGCTGATTATGTTATTGATATGAGTAATTGTGAGACCTATGTGTTATTGTGAGTATGGTTAGTTCATAATTTTTGCTGAAACTTGAATGCTGGCTTTTCATGTTTACAACAACAAGAGCAAACAGAGTTTGTAAAAGTTTTTCTTTTTCTCTTTCAGTTTGCCAACTGAATTGCTTGAGGACAAGCAAGGGTTTAAGCTTGGGGGAGTTGATACGTCTCCATCGTATCTACTTTTCCAAATACTTTTTCCCTTGTTTTGGACTCTAACTTGTATGATTTGAATGGAACTAACTCAGACTCACGCTGTTTTCAGCATAATTTCCATGGTGTTGTTTTATGTGCAAAAAATAAAAGTTCTCGGAATGAACTGAAACTCCACGGAACACCTTAGAAA
The DNA here is from genome assembly GCF_018294505.1 of Triticum aestivum. Classification (NCBI taxonomy): domain Eukaryota; kingdom Viridiplantae; phylum Streptophyta; class Magnoliopsida; order Poales; family Poaceae; genus Triticum; species Triticum aestivum. Next base: position 100,420,809 of record NC_057801.1, read on the forward strand.
AAAAAATAAAAAAATCCTCGCCAAAGATGAAGACCAGGGGGCCCACACCCTGTCCATGAGGGTGGGGGGCGCGCCCTCCCCCCTGGGCGCGCCCCCCTACCTCGTGGGCCCCCTGGTGGCCCTCCGACACCAACTCCCACTCCATATATTGGGTTTCGGGGAGAAAAAATCAGAGAGAAGAAATCATCGCGTTTTACGATACAGAGCCACCGCCAAGCCCTAATCTCTCTCGGGAGGGCTGATCTGGAGTTCGTTCGGGGCTCCGGAGAGGGGGATTCGTCGCCGTCGTCATCACCAACCATCCTCCATCGCCAATTTCATGATGCTCACCGTCGTGCGTGAGTAATTGCATCGTAGGCTTGCTGGACAGTGATGGGTTGGATGAGTTTTATCATGTAATCGAGTGAGTTTTGTTAGGGTTTGATCCCTAGTATCCATTATGTTCTGAGATTGATGTTGCTATGACTTTGCTATGCTTAATGATTGTCACTAGGGCCCGAGTGCCATGATTTTAGATCTGAACCTATTATGTTTTCATGAATATATGTGTGTTCTAGATCCTATCTTGCAAGTCTATAGTCACCTACTATGTGTTATGATCCGGCAACCCCGAAGTGACAATAATCGGGACCACTCCCGGTGATGACCATTGTTTGAGGAGTTCATGTATTCACTATGTGCTAATGCTTTGTTCCAGTTCTCTATTAAAAGGAGGCCTTAATATCCCTTAGTTTCCAATAGGACCCCGCTGCCACGGGAGGGTAGGACAAAAGATGTCATGCAAGTTCTTTTCCATAAGGACGTATGACTATATACGGAATACATGCCTACATTACATTGATGAATTGGAGCTAGTTCTGTGTCCCCTATGTTATGACTTTTACATGACGGACCGCATCCGGCATAATTATCCATCGCTAATTCGGTGCCTATGAGTTTTCCATATACTGGTTTTCGTTTATTTACTTTTCCGTTCCTACTGTTACAATCACTACACAATACCAAAAACATTACTTTTGGTGTCTTTACTTTTGTTACCGTTACCACCACTATCATATTACTTTGCTACTAAACACTTTGCTGCAGATACTAAGTTTCCAGGTGTGGTTGAATTGACAACTCAGCTGCTAATACTTGAGAATATTCTTTGGCTCCCCTTGTGTCGAATCAATAAATTTGGGTTGAATACTCTACCCTCGAAAACTGTTGCGATTCCCTATACTTGTGGGTTATCAATCTATTCGATGTAATCCTTTTTGCGGTGTTTTTGTGGAGATCCGATGAATTGTGGGTTTATGATCAAGATTATCTATGAACAATATTTGAATCTCCTCTGAATTCTTTTATGTATGATTTGTTATCTTTGCAACTCTCTTCGAATTATCAGTTTGGTTTGGCCTACTAGATTGATCTTTCTTGCAATGGGAGAAGTGCTTAGCTTTGGGTTCAATCTTGCGGTGTCCTTTCCCAGTGACAGTAGGGGCAGCAAGGCACATATTGTATTGTTGCCATCGAGTATAAAAAGATATGGTTTATATCATATTGCTTGAGTTTATCCCTCTACATCATGTCATCTTGCCTAATGCTTTACTCTGTTCTTATGAACTTAACACTCTAGATGCATGCTGGATAGCGGTCGATGTGTGGAGTAATTGTAGTAGATGCAGAATCGTTTCGATCCACTTGTCGCGGACGTGATGCCTATATACATGATCATGCCTATATATTCTTATAACTATGCACTTTTCTATCAATTGCTCGACAGTAATTTGTTCACCCACCGTAATACTTATGCTATCTTGAGAGAAGCCACTAGTGTAACCTATGGCCCCCGGGTCTATTTTCCATCATATAAGTTTCCGATCTATATAATTTTGCAATCTTTACCTTCCAATCTATATCAGAAAAATACCAAAAATATTTATCTTATTATCTCTATCACATCTCACTTTTGCAAGTGCCCGTGAAGGGATTGACAACCCCTTTATCGCGTTGGCTGCAAGGTTCTTATTTGTTTGTGCATGTACGAGGGATTTGAGTGTTTCCTCTCACTGGATTGATACCTTGGTTCTAAAAAACTTGGGGAAATACTTATGCTACTTTGCTGCATCACCCTTTCCTCTTCAAGGGAAAACCAACGCCTGCTTAAGAGGTAGCAGGGTGGCGAGGGAGTAGGGGCTCCGGGTGATGGCGACGGCGGCTCTGGCGGTGATGGGGAAGGGGCAACGAGGGATCAGGGCGGCAAGGAGCGGACGAGGGTGGCTCCACGGGCGCGCGGCTCCGGTGGCAGCGATGGCGTGTGGCTCCGGTGGAGGCACTAGCAGCGACGGAGGCAGGCCGACGAGGGAGCGCAGGGGCGGCGAGGGAGGGGTTGGGGATCTGGCGAGAAGATTAGGGAATTGGGGGAAGGAGGGACACCCGCGAAGTGGTAAGTCAAACATAGTAGTAGCGGTTTTACAAAATAGGCGCTATAGCTACTTAGCTATAGCACTTTTCGCATAAACGCACTACGGCTATAGATAAGTTATCTATAGTGCATGTTGGTAGAATGCGCTATAGCTAAAGTAGCTACACCGCTTTCGTAGAAATGCACGGCTGCTATTGCTTTCATTTTTTCATTTACTTTAATTTTCCTTTTCTTTTCTACTTTCCTTTTTTCCTTACTTTTCCTTTTGTTAGTTGCAACACTGTCGCCCTAAAACGTGCTGCTACAATTTTGTTAGCAGTAGCGCGGTACTTAGAAGTGCGCTGCCACTATACCAAACCTAGCAGCAACCATTCTGGTCGTCGTAGTGGCAGCACGTTTTATGGTGAACGCGTTACTGCTATCTTTATGGTAGTAGCGCACTGCCCCGACACGCGCTACTACTATGTAGCAGTAGCGCTTCGCTTTATCAAGCGCTACTGATAAGTGTTTGTGTATAATCTTTTCCCTAGTAGTGCTTGGTGACACGTAGGAATTTTTTGAATTATTACTATGTTCCCCTACAGTGGTATCAGAGCTAGGTCTATGGGTAGACTCTATGCACAAGTATAACACAAGTAGTTGTAGGTGATGATTTGGTCAATTGGCTTATCGTTACTAGTCCTATCTTGATTCGGCGACATTGTGGGATGAAGCAGCCCGGACCGACCTTACATGTATGCTTACATGAGACAGGTTCCACCGACTCACATGCACTTGTTACATAAGGTGGCTAGCGGGTGTCAGTCTCTCCAACTTTAGTCGGATCATATTCGATGAAGAGGGTCCTTATGAAGGGTAAATAGCAATTGGCATATCACTGTTGTGGCTTTTGCGTAGGTAATAAAGGTTCTTCCTACAAACCCATAGCAGCCACGTAAAACATGCAACAACAATTAGAGGATGTCTAACTTGTTTTTGCAATTATGCTATGTGATGTGATATGACCAAAAGGATGTGATGAATTATATATGTCATGTATGCGATTGATCATGTTCTTTGCATGTCGATGAGTATGACAACCGGCAGGAGCCATAAGAGTTGTCTTAATTTATTGTATGACCTGCGAGTCAATATAAGTACCATGTAATTACTTTACTTTATTGCTAACCGTTAGCCATAGTAGTAGAAGTAATAGTTGGTGAGACAACTTCATGAAGACACGATGATGGAGATCGTGATGATGGAGATCATGGTGTCATGCGGTGATGATGGTGATCATGAAGCGCCTCAAAGATGATGATCAAAGGCGCTAGATAATATTGGCCATATCATGTCACTTTAAGATTCGCATGTGATGTTTGTCATGTTCACATCTTATTTGCTTCGAATGACGGTAGCATAAATAAGATGATCCCTCACTAAAATTTCAAGAAAGTGTTCCCCCTAACTGTGCACCGTTGCGAAGGTTCGTTATTTCAAAGCACCACGTGATGATCGGGTGTGATTGATTCTAACCTTCGCATAGAACGGGTGTAAGCCAGATTTACACATGCGAAACACTTAGATTGACTTGACGAGCCTAGCATGTACAGACATGGCCTTGGAACACGAGAGATCGAAAGGTCGAACATGAGTCGTATGGTAGATACGACCAATATGGAGATCTTCACCGTTGATGACTAGTCCGTCTCACGTGATGATCGAACACGGCCTAGTCGATTCGGTTCATGTATCACTTTGATGACTAAAGGGATGTCTCTCTGAGTGGGAGTTCATTAAATAATTCGATTAGTTGAACTCATTATGATGAACATAGTCTAGATTGTACTTGCAAATTATGTTGTAGATCAATAGCTCACTCTTTAGCTCCCTATTTTAATACGTTCCTAGAAAGAGACTAAGTTGAAAGATATTTTGAGGAATTGTGCATACTTGGTCCGTAGTCTCTGGATTGTCCTCATAGCTACACAGAAGGATTCTGTCCTTGATGCACCGCTACGTCTGCCAACCCCTCTAGCATCGTTTGTGGATGTTGTGAACATCTGGCAGACAGTTTTTGATGACTACTTGATAGTTTAGTGTGCCATGATTTACGGCTTAGAATTGGGGCTACAAAGGCGTTTTTGAATGCCATGGAACATATGAGATGTTCCAAGATCCGAAATTGATATTTCATGCTAATGCCCGTGTTGAGAGGTTTGAGACCTCTGACAAGATCTTTGCCTACAAGATGGAGGAGAATAGCTCAGCTAGTGAGCATGTACTCAGAATGTCATGGTACTTCAATCGCTTGAATCAAGTGGGAGTTCATCTTCCAGGTAAGAGAGTGATTGACAGAGTTCTCCAGTCACTATCACCAAGCTACTAGAGCTTCGTGATGAACTATAACATGCAAGGGAGAGATGATCCCGGAGCTGTTGGTCGTGCTTAAGACCGTGAAGGTAGAAATCAAGAAGGAGAATCAAGGGTTGATGGTTAACAAGACCACTAGTTTCAAGAAGGGCAAGGGCAAGAAGGGAAACTTCATGAATGGCAAGCCAGTTGCCGCTCCAGTGAAGAATCCCAAGAACCCAAACCCGAGACGAAGTGCTTCTATTATTGGAACAGTCACTCATAGCGGAACTCCCTCAAATAATTGGTAGATAAGAAGGCTGGCAAATTCAACAAAAGTATAGTTTATATATGTGTTATTGATGTGTACCTTACTAGTACTCCTAGCTAGTAGTACCTGGGCATTAGATACCGGTTCAGTTGCTAATATTTGCAACTCAAAACAAAAGCTATGGAATAAATGGAGACTAGCTAAGGGTGAGGTGACGATGTGTGTTGGAAGTGTTTCCAAGGTTGATGTGATCACCATATCGCATTCTCCCTCTACCTTCGGGATTAGTGTTGAACCTAGATAAATGTTGTTTGCATTGGTGTCTACGTTGAGCATGAACATGGTTAGATCATGTTTATTGCAATACGGTTATTCATTTAAGTCAGAGAATAATGGTTATTCTGTTTACATGAATAACACCTTCTATGGTCATGCACCCAATGTGAATGGTTTATTGTTTCTCGGTTGTAGTGATACACATGTTCATAACATTGATGTCAAAAGATGTAGAGTTTATAATGATAGTACCACTTTCTTGTGGCACTGCCGCTTAGGTCATATTGGTGTATAGCGCATGAAGAACCTCCATGCCGATGGACTTTTGAAGTCACTTGATTTTAAATCACTTGACACATGCGAACCATGCCTCGTTGGCTAGATGACTAAAACCCCGTTTTTTGGAACAATAGAACGGGCAAGTGACTTGTTGGAAATCATACATGCTGATGTGTGCGGTCCGATGAGTGTTGTCGCATGCAGTAGATATCGTTATTTTCTCACATTCACCGATGAATTTAGTAGATATGGGCATGTTTACTTAATAATGAAGCATAACTCTGAAAGGTTTGAAAATTTCAAGCAATTTCAGAGTCAAGTTGAGTATCATTGTAACAAGAAGATCAAGTTCATATGATATGATCAAGGGCGGAGTATCTGAGTTATGAGTTTGGCAATCACTTAAGACAACGTGGAATCGTTTCATAGTTGACACCAGCTGGAACACCATAGCGTAATGGTGTGTCCGAACGTCGTAATCACACTCTATTGAATACAATGCGATCTATGATGTCTCTTACTAATCTACCGCTGTCGTTTCGTGGTTTATGCATTAGAGACAACTAAATTCACTTCAAATAGGCCACCATCTAACACTACTAGGGAAAACCTTATACACAGAAATTTAGCAGTAGCGCGGGTCAAAAGAGGGCGCTAGTGCTAGATAGCAGTAGCGCGTGAACGAAAAGGGCACTACAGATAAAATTGTAGCAGTAGCGTGTGCGCTCGTAAAAGCGCTACTACTAATATTCCCATTGACAAGCCGATAGGCTATGCATAGTAGTAGCGGGCATGAAAGAAGCGCGCTACTGCTATGACATAAGTAGTAGCGCATTTCCTATGAAAAGCGCTACTGCTACTGGAAATAAAATAAAATGAAAAACAAATAGAAAAGTAAATGAAAATGAAAGAAATAGAAAAAGGAGAAAGGTGTAGCAGTAGCGTCTGTTCGTAAGAGGCGCTATAGCTAATGTAGCTGCAGCATGTTTCCTAGTCCCCCGCTATACAAACAGAAAAGGAAATAAGAAAATGGAAGGAAATTACATAGCTATAGCAGCAGTGCATTTTGTGATAACCGCAATAGCTACCATAGCTATAGCACGTTTTGCGAAACGCACTACCCCTAAGTTTTACTTAACCAAAATATTGTTTCCCCCGGCCACCACTTCTCCCCCAAATCCTTCGACCCACCCCGCTGCTGTCTCCCCGATTCGCCGTCGCCCACTTCGCCGCCGTCTCCTGCCGACGTCGATGCCCCGGGAGCCACCAGAGCCGCGTGCCATCGACGCCACCGGAGCCGCCCCCAACGCCACCGGATCCGCGCGGTCTCATCACCGCCACCGGACTGCCGTTGATGCCATTGGATCCTCCCTCGCCACAACTTCCTCCCTCACCGTCACCGAGACGCCCCTGCCTCCCTCGTCACCACAGGAGCCATCCTCTGTAAGCCCCCACCCCTCCTCTCTGTCTCTCATGCATATATAGCACAAACATTGGACAAAGAACCTAGGTGAACTAGTTTAATTAGGTTAATTATCTAGGTTAGTGCAAAATTTTAGTTAGGGCTTTGACAGAGAACTGGCTAGGTTAACTAGTTTAATTAGGTTAATTATCTAGGTTAGTGCAAAAATTTAGTTAGGGATTTGATAGAGAAATAGTTAGGTTAACTAGTTTAATTAGGTTAATTATGTAGGTTAGTGCAAAAAATTATTTAAGGCTTTGACAGAGAACTAGCTACGTTAACTACTTTAATTAGGTTAATTATCTAGGTAAACTAGGTTAACTAACTAGGTTAAATAGGTAGGTTAATTAGGTTCGTTAGATTAACAAGATAGGTTAAGTAGGTTGGCTAGGTTAGAGCAAAATTTTATTTTAGAGCATTAGGTCAGAAGGGTTAGAGAACTGGAGTTCCTTTGCAATTTAATTGGGCTCTGTCCTAGGGAAAGAAGGGTTAGAGAAAATAATGTGTGTGTGTGAGAGAGAGAGGAATAGCTAGATCAACAGAATTTTGCTTCTGTCCTAAGTAGAGAAGTGTTCAGTGAGGTCATTTTGCAAAGGTTTTTGATTTTTGAAAAGACCACTACTTTTCAAGGAAAAGAATGTAGGCAAGTTTTATTTTAAAGATGATCCCTTCCTAGACTTTTATTGTTGATTATATCTTTTCTTTGAAGTGGTCATGTTATATCTTTTCATTGAAGTGGTTTGATTGTGCCCAAGTGGCTTTGTTGTTTCCAGGGAATGAAGACGAGTGGCCTATGTTTTGCCAGAATGTTGATTCATTTCTTTTCCGGCAAATTTTAGGTTCTCGATTTGTCCACTTTTTAGCAAAAGTCATGCCGAAATTTTCCATGAATTTGGGCATGACTTGCGCTACAAACTAGGACATATCAAGTACTCGGGATTTGCCGCACCAGGAAGGAGTCAATGTTCCTGCATGTTATTATTCATTTTATTAGGTCTAGAATGAATTGACTAGATTTAATCATAGGAAATATGGCTAGCAACGATGAAGGACAGGGTTCTGGTGACTGCGACAACGTCTACCTGGCAACAAAAGAATTTTTGATGGAAGCCGACGATCAAGATATGATGTTGGTGGGTCCACCTATCACATCAGAGATTGAGACAGACATCGAGACCAGAGCTGAGACTGAGAACGACACTGAGACTAAGACCGACATCGAGACCGGTGTCGAGACTAGCGGAGCCGGAATAGAACCGAAAGCAAAAAAGGCAACAGCTTCCTAACAAGCTCAGTACTACTAGACTGGGGTCATAGAGGTGGATGACGACAATTTCGAGCCAACCGCGCCCGAGGAAGTGCACGCGTGCTACGTCAATCAAATAGGCTGCATCATACGGACAACCGCCACCATCAACGATGAGAAACTAAAGAAGATAGATAATATGAGGCCCTCCCTCCTAAAGAAGTTACACCAGATATTCTTGTTCCCAGGCCGGAATGAAAAGAATTATAAATATCCAGATAAGGACCCGGCAATGAAGAAGATAAACAAACACGCCATGACCAAGTTTAGCGACGCATTGGCCGCCTGGAAATCAAGGGTGAAATATCGGATCATCATCAAAAAGGAACATGACTCCGAGATTGTAAAGGATAATCCGACAATCATGACACATCACTTACAATTATTCAAGGCGGCTTGCGAGGCCGCTGCCAAAAAAAGTTGAAGTACATGAAGGGGCTTCAACGGAGGAACATTGGGAGCCACCACCTCAGAAGTCGTGGTTACGGCGGGAAGAGGTCCATATGGGCCAAGGAGGAAACGGAAGCCGCGAGTCTGGGCATCCCAGACCCCTTGGGGGAGTTCACCGTCCCGCAGGAGCGTGACGTCCTCAGGGCCCTGCACCGTTGGGACCCAGTGAAGAAGGTTTTCAAGACAAACCCGGTCAAGACGGAGTTCATGAGACTACTGGTAATTTTAGTTTTTGATCAATTTGACTACATGTTAGTCATATCTGTAAACGATCCTTGTGGCGTTTGCACAGAGAGCAGCACAGGATTGCGCCCGAAAGCGACTCGCCGTCTGAGGCATTGGCGAGGCCCAAGTGGGACACTCCATCCAACCGGGCGTTGAACATACTGAAAGGACTACCGGTGGAGACTCGACCATTGTATGGACGCGTGCACGGTGTCAGAGACGGCTCCACGTCGAAGAAGTACTACCATGAGACCACATAGGAGAGAAAGGAAATACGGAGGTTAACGGAAGAAAACATCGACAAGAAGGTTGAGATTGCGGATGAGAAGAAATCAATTTAGACAGTCGCAACAGTGGTAGCTGCCGCAAAACAAGTGCTTGTAGATATGTCCACTACCTTGGTTCTGGCCGTTTTCAACTGGAGGAGCAAAATCCATAAAATATGCAACGGACTTTCCCCTTGCTGACTTCTTGGGGAGCAGCTCGACTAGCGTTGCACCAGCACCTGCAGCTGCACCTCCTCCTGCACCGGCTCCCGCACCTGCTCCGGCACCGGACGTGCTCGCCGGTGCTTCATCTTTGGCTATGCTCGACGCCCTCATGGTACTGTCACACCGCCCTCTTCAATAAATGTATAATCTCCTGTTTTCTTTGCCTTTTGGATGTCTCACGTCGCAGACTTTTCTTTGCAGGCCAACGAAACCCTGTGCACCATATTGTACACCATCGGCAACCAGAAGGTGGACAAAGGGAAGGCGACGATAATGGAGCTGAAGGAACCATTGTTCCACACCCGGCCGATCCCCTCCGGATGTCTTCATGGTTTCTCTGGCCAGTGTCAAACCGGGCCACGAGAATTTGGCTCCTCTAGTAGTAGTGGGGGATGACGACGAGACCCCGTGGCGGCTTGGTGATTCTTGCAATGGATGGGTCCTGTTGTGGCCAAAGAGTCTGCTTCGTCTGGAGGCGGCCGGGAGCACACCCACGAGCACGCAGTTAGGTATGAACATCAACACCTCACCTACTCAATTAGTGTCGGCTGTCGTGCTGGGTGATAGCATATGGGCTGAGGAAGAGGCTCCATTAGTTGTTGGTGACGTCGCCATAGATAAGGATGAGGATGACGATGACACTCAACAGTATGTCGATATTGGCGCCTACTTAGGGTTTGAGCGTCATGAGTTGGTGCCTGAATTGCCGCCTCCGGAGTCTAAACGTATTATGGACAACCTTCCGGTACCAAAGAAATCTAGGAAGAGACCGAGGAAAGGCAAAAAAGCTGATTCTATGATCCAGCCGCCTCGGCAGCCTCGGGTTCAAGACCGTATAGATATCCCCGGTGCGGCAAAATGGCATATCGCTGGTGAACCAATCCAACCTAAAGCAGCAATAGGGGCCAGATTCGGTGATGTAACGAGACTTCATGATGATGTGCTGTAAAGAGAGAAAGGCCTCATCGCCTCGAAAAATCCAGGATACCCACTCTACGTGGTTAACGTGTCGCGGCAATTGTCGTTCGTCGAAGCATTCCCCATGGACAAGTTCTTCCTTCGATTCGATTACATCTTCGACATGTATCACTGGAAGAAGATGGATTTTATGTTTTTCCACCTTTATGCCTTGCACATGAACTACCTCATCAGGGTTGAGCAGATACCTTTTATCTGTGTCACTGACCCCTACTTCATGGACGAGGGCTTCTTGGCAGTCTGCACAAAGCACTGTGAGTTTGCGAGGGACTACCTCGTCAATTTCATGCTCGCCAATAAGTACAAGGAGACGATTCTCGTGCCTTATCATCCCCTGTAAGTCATCCGTGCGAATATCCTTCCTTCGATTTCAATCTTTCATTTGCACGATGGAGGCTAATTAATTTGAGGTGTACTTATTTTGCGCAGCGGCGGGCGCACCATCCTCATCATCCTCTACCCCCGATACTCCCACGCTCTTTACTAGGACTCGTCGAAGAACATTACTGAAAAGGATTACACCCACATCAAGTCTAGTCTTGATAGTGGTATCTTTTACTACGGCAAAGGGGGTGGAGAGGTCAACGACAAGAAGACAAGGAACGACAGGCCCGCCTTCAGCCATAAGACCGACTTCTGCTTCATCCAGCAACCGAGTGATTCTCTTAATGATGGATTCTATGTCCTACACCACATGCTGGAGTACAAACGGGACCACCAGAACCTTCGCATGTCACCTAAATCCGGCGATGCCCATATTGTGCAATGGGCAAAGCACTTAGGAGGTATTGAGGATCATTGACTTCGAGCTGAGTTCTATCACATGCAGCACGAACTTTCCCAAATCATCATGAGCCGGTCCTCATAAGAACGGGGATGTTCTACAAAGAAGGAGAAATGTCGCGGGAAAACGTCCGAACACGCGTATCCTCTCAGCGTCTCGACATGAAGCCTTTCACTAAGATCGGGGACTTTCTCCCTGACATGGATGGAGGGCACGACATGTTGGAGTGATTGTTGATATATGAAAATGTGTCCGTTTAGTCCATACTTTTTGTATGACAAAACTTCAATTTATGCATAGCGAAACTTTAATTTTGACTAGCAAAGATCACTCTAGTTAGGACATTTTGGGTACGCTGAACTTTGTTATTTATGCTTATGATATGTTGCTTCTATTTTTGCCAAGTCTGTCTCTTTCTGTTGCTCAACCATATATGTTGAATATCATCGAATCATGTGACGATGCAGGTGCATAGATCATCGATGGCGAAGAAGTGCTACGCCAGGAGTATACGACGAGTGGCCGGAGTGTCAGGCCCAGCTGTACTGGTTTCCGGTTTCTGAGCGACAGCCAGTAGTTAGTTTAGGTTCACGCTAATGCGAGAGAGGGATATGAACTCATGTACTTCGTAGTTCCGCTCTCACTCATAGTGTAGCTCTGCTCACGTATATCATTGTTTAGATGGATGAAGTTGTAGTTGCAAGTGATTGAGACTTGTATCGCTATTTTCAGATGATCACAAGAGACCACTTTGTGTTGGATGATGATTATGATGATGACATGATTTGATGAGACAATTTGTATGTATATGCTATGATTACATTTGTATGTGTATGATATGCTAAAGATTATTGTATAAAGCCTATTCAAATACAAAACAAATATGCAGAAAAACAAAGAAACTAATAAAACTAGAAGTAGCGAGAGGAACAAAGTTAGCAGTAGTGCTCCCTTACCAGTAGCCCTTCCTGCTATAAAGCATTGCAGATATTAGCAGCAACGCTCATCCGTAAAGCGTGCTACGGGTAGCCATGTATAGCAGTAGCGTGGGATGACAGGCGCTACTGCTACACTTTAGCTGTAGCGCCTTATCAGTAGCACGACGTCCCGCCCTACTAATAGGCAAAATACCCGCGCTACTACTAGGGTTTTCCCTAGTAGTGTAGCTCCGTGGAGACGACACCGCATGAACTATGGTTTGGTAAGAAACCTAAGTTGTTGTTTCTTAAGGTTTGGGGCGGTTATGCTTATGTCGATAGGCTTCAGCCAGAAAAGCGAGAACCCAAAGCGGACAATCGTGTCTTCATAGAATACCCAAAGAAGATGATTGGGTATACCTTTACTTCAATTAGAGAGTAGCGCAACACAGAAAAATGTTTGTGTGGCACCTACGTCAGTTGAATTGAAAGCTAATGATGATGATCATGAAGCTTCAGATCAAGTTACTATCGAACCTCATAGGTCGACAAGGGTCTATACAATGTCTAAGTGGTAACCCTATCTTAAAAGTCATGTTGTTGGACAATGTTGAACCTATGAGCTATGGAGAAGCGATGGTGGGCCTGGATTCCAACAAATGGCTAGGAGCCATGAAATCTGAGATAGGATCCATGTATGAGAATAAATGGATCTTTAAGATAGACGCTGATGGTAATGTCACCATTTATGAAGCTCGACTTGTCTCAAAGAAGCTTCCGACAAGTTCAAGGAGTTGACTATGATGAGACTCTCTCACTCATAGTGATGCTAAAGTCTGTTAGAATTATGTTAGTAGTTGTTGCATTTCCATTTACGAAATCTGGCAAATGGATGTCAAAACAAAGCTTCCTTGATGGTTTCCGTGAGGGAAGGTTGTATGTGATACAACCATCAGGTTTTGTCGATCCTAAGGATGTTGAAAGGTATGGAAGCTCCAGCGATCATTCTATGGACTGGAGAAAGCACCTCGGAGTTGGAACATACACACTACTAGGAAAAAGGTTACTAGTAGCACGGGTAAAATGGCTACTAGCAGTGCGGGTACCCGCGCTACTAGCATCGCGCTACAGTTAATAGTTAGTATTAGCATGGGTTAAACCCGCGCTACTACTAAATGATTAGTAGCAGCGCAGTTGCACCCGCCGCTACTACTAAGCTAACACCCACGCTACTACTAACCTAACTACTAGTAGCGCTCACTTTTACCCCACGCTACTACTAACAATTTAGGAATTAAAAAAATAAAAGTTAGATATAGTATTCATGAATGGTAATACATCCACTTCAAACTAAACCAACGTCACAGAACCATCTCAAGAATCTATTTAACATCAGGCACACAACCATCATCAAAGTACCTCCCCTAGTGGTCCACAACCAACCTAAACAGATCGCTTCTCTAGATGTATCTACCGAGGCTCGGAGTTAAGACGCCAATGTACCTGAATCCTCCCTCCCCCGGATGGTGGCGTCGAGGACCTCCACCTCGAAGACCTCTAGTGTCAAAATCACCTGGACGATCATCTGTTCGACGTGGCCACCATGCTTCACGGCAAAGTTCACCTCCAAGTGGTTGAAGAGCACAACACCCACCGACCCGCACTAGTCAGCGTTGATCACCCCTGCACCCACGTCGGGAAAGTGAAAACTTGTTAATACGCAAATTGCATCAGTTAAACTAAATAATATATTACAATTCACAAGACCCATTAAATTAAGATTCCTTCTCATCTAGCAATTTAAAGGGGATCATGCCGAAAATATATGCTTAATTCCTCACTGCCTATTCAAACTAAATAAATAGATTTGGAAAATGCATAGAAAAAAATAAAGTCCAAAAGAAACACAGAAATGCATATGTGAACTAAACTACTTTGTGTGTTAGCAGATTTCTTGTTAGGTTATTCACTATATATAGTACCACATCAGGCAGGGTGATGTGTTTACTTCGTGCCGCAATGTTTGGCACCAAGTTCAGTCTTTGCAGACAAATAGAATACATTGCTGGGCGGGACAAGGCAAAGAAAAATACAGAAATTTGTAGTTACTAAATCATTAGCATTAATCAGTGCCTTCTGCCGCGGGGGTCATGTGTCAACTGATTTCAAGTATGTTCTTGTAAGCTACAAAGATGTTCAGAATTACTTGCAATATGGTTTTTGCAAGCTACAAAGATGTTCAGAATTACTACTTATCTAGTAGTACAAATGTTGAAAACAGATTATGAAGTAGTCTAGACTCTACATACACGCATGTGATGAGCATTGAAGCATTCACTCTCCCAGGCTATTTAGGATCATCAACCTAGTGGATGTCGTCCGTTAACAGAGGAAGTTCATCATATATAAGGCACCCAACAAAAAGCTAAGTGACGGCTAGTGTTTTCTCAGACAGGGTGTACAAACTTAACAAGAATGAAAGTGCACTAGCACTATACAGTCCGGTATATCCCGTTGCTAGGGCAAGTACTAAGGTCTAAGAATGATATGCTACTAAATGATTGATTTTGTTGTTTTTCATGGACATAGACATGAGCAACCACATGGCAGGGCCCTGAACCTATGCAAAGCATCAATTTTTTCAGCTCATGGCAACATGTCCATTGGAAATCAAGATACTACCCACTTGCACAACTGAATCTACCATGCGCATGCAGGAGGCTACAGCTTCCTCATAAAATAAGTAAAGAAGAGCATCATGCTTTCCTCACCCGAATACAGTGACACACTTGCCATCTGCCTTCTCTTCACTGGACGGAGCCATCGGCTCCATCCTGGCAGCCTCGTCGCCGGGGTCACAGAGAATAGAATGGTCCATGGCTCTGCATGTACACCCAACATATCTCTGATAGAATTACATATGAAGAAAGCATCACTCCTGACAATTTCATCAAGAAACGGGAAGTTAGCTAATTTATGGGGGAAACAAAAAATCAAGATTCTAACTGAACAAAAATAAACCTAGTCCAACTGCGCATTTTTTTAAAATAGGAGGATGACCCCCGTCCAGCGGTGCATAGGACTAGTGGAATTTTATTCAAGCACCAGACAAGAGCATCTTTCAGTTTGCTACAATATGTAATTTAAATAGCACGAAGCAAAAAACTATAAAATGACGAGTGAACTATGATCCAATATTGTGCAGAATATTAAAATAAAGGTGGATTTTGCATATTCAGGTTTTTCTTAATAGTAAGTTAATAAATAAATGAATATATGCATAAGGTGGATTTTCACATGCAACCTGTGGTAGTTTCAGTTTTTGCAGGCAACTCCAAACCTCAGTTGTCACTCCAAACCTCTATTTCTCTTGTGGGCAACTCAAAATTGTTTACAATCCTTTATCTCCAACAAATAAAATGGACTGAACTGTGTTAAAATAAACACATTACATGAATAGGCCAGACATAAACCTCTATATGCTATGCCGAATTAAGATAAAATAAACACATTACATGAACTGAGTTAAAATGGACTGAGCAGAGTTAAATCGGCCATTTTCATTTATATGTGATCTATATGCTATGGCAAGCAACAACTCATTACATGAACATGCTGACAAGCCATGGCGCGCAACGATCTATTCATCGCAGAGCGTAGAACCATTCACAGGGTATCCATTCAACATCAGATATATAGAGATTGATCCATCATCCAACACATTGATCCGCTACAAAATTACCACATGATAGCATGATGATATTCACATGGACACAACAACAGGCATGTCATACACACATACTACTTAATGATTCATTCAATAATAGTTCATGAACTAGTAATAATTCTCAAAAATAGTCAGCAGCTAGGGGAAGGACACCACAAATAGGTGGAATCCCAGTGAACCTAATGATTCATTCAACTCAACTCTGCTTTGAACAAGTTGGCCTCATTTAAATAAGAAGAATTGGAGAAGCGGACTTTCAGGTGTACATTACGTACTTTGGGCCAAAAGGTCAAATTTATCTATAGGACGGCATGTATAATAATAGTAGTAATTCACCACTGAGATAGATGAGAAGATGAATTGATACGGGATGTGAGACTCGACAGTGACGGGTACAGTATCAAATTTAGCCTTTCTTTGCAAGAGAGGAAGAGAAATTAGATTGGGGATCGGAAGAAGGTGGGTACCGGTGGATCTGTTCATTGTTATGGAGGAAGGAGGGCTTGTAGGCACTTGGCGTAGTCCTCTCCTGCCTCACCTCGCCTGCTGCCTCACGCAATAAGTCAGCAACACTGCTGTGTGTCTGCGGCTGTGTCTGTGCACTGCAAGGAAACCAAAGCAGGCTATGCATGAGGGAGGGAAGGAAAGGAAAAAAGGAAAGGGAAAGGGAAGCAGATCGAGAGAGTACCTTGGTGGCCATGACATCGTCGGCCGAGCGGAGCGAAAGCAGATGGATGGATGGATGTCCTGTCTAGGCGCGCGAGCTCGCGATTGGGGAGATGCAGCCAACGCCATGGAGGTGGAGCTCCAGGTCCTAGCCCTCGGCCATGGATATGGATCTCCAGGTCCAAGCCCTCGGCCATGGACATGGAGTTCTAGGTCCAAGCCCTTGGCGGATCTGGGACTCAGAGCCGCCGCCTGACCTATTCTCTTCTCGTTGTCTTCTGGTGAGGGGAGGGGCGAGAGCTGCCGATGGCGGTGGCGGCGGTCGTGCGGAGGCCTGGCCGTCCAACTGTAAAGCTCGAGGATTGGGAGAGGAGAGGAGGTGGAAGGAGGCCGGCGGTGGAGGGGATCTGGATGAGGTTTGGGTGGATCTTTTTTTAGATAAACATGGGCGGGTGGATGGTGGAGTGGGACGGTTGGTGCAGTGGGGTGGGGGTGGGAGTATACTAGTAGCGCGGGAGCCACACCTACGCTACAGCTATTCATATAGTAGTAACGTGGGTTTTAGAATCCGCGCTACTACTATGGTCAGTTCGCGCGACACGGTTGGAGATATTTACTGGTAGCGTGTTTTTTTTGCCACGCGCTACCAGTAAATATTAGTGGTAGCGCGGTCAATATAGCATGTTACTAGTAAGTAGCAGTAGCGCGGGAAAATATAGCGCGCTACTAGTAAGCGTCTGTCTATAAGCTTTTCCCTAGTAGTGACACTTTGATGAGGTGATCAAAGTTTCTAGATTTATAGAAAGTTTGCAGGCAACTTGTATTTACAAGAAAGTGAGTGGGAGCACTACGATATTTATGATAAGTATAAGTGGATGACACATATATTGTTGATCGGAAATGATGTAGAATTTCTAGAAAGCATAAAGGGTTGTTTGAATGGAGTTTTTCAAAGGAAGACTTGGGTAAAGGTGCTTACATGTTGGGTATCAAGATCTATAGAGATAGATCAAGACGCCTGATAAGACTTTCACAAAGCACATACATTGACATGATTTTGAAGCAGTTCAAAATGGATCAGTCAAATAAGGAGTTCTTGCCTAAGTTGTAAGGTGTGAAGTTAAGACTTAAAGCTCGACCACGGCAGAAGAAAGAGAAAGGACGAAGGTCGTCCCCTATGCCTTAGCCATAGGCTCTATACGATATGCCATGCTGTGAACCACACCTGATATGTGCCTTGCCACCTGTCTGGAAATGGGGTACAAGAGTGATCCAGGAGTGGATCATTGGACATGGGTCAAAATTGTTCTTAGAGGAATAAGGAAATGTTTCTCGGTTATGGAGGTGATAAAGAGTTCGGCGTAAAGGGTTACGTCGATGCAAGCTTTAACACCTATCCAGATGACTCTGAGTACCAAACTGGATACGTATAGTGGAGCAACCATTTGTGATAGCTCCAACTTGAGCGTGGAAGCAGCATCTACAATATGACCTAGAGATTTGCGAAGTACATACCGATCTTTATATTGCAGACCCCTTGAATAAACCTCTTCCACGAGCAAAACATGATCAGCACCAGAAATCTATGGGTGTTCGATTCATCACAATGTATCTAGATTATTGGCTCTAGTGCAAGTGGGAGACTGTTGGAAATATGCCCTAGAGGCAATAATAAAATGGTTATTATTATATTTCCTTGTTCATGATAATTGTCTATTGTTCATGCTATAATTGTATTAACCGAAAAGCGTCATACATGTGTGAGTACATAGACCACAACATGTCCCCAGTGAGCCTCTAGTTGACTAGCTCGTTGATCAATAGATGGTTATGGTTTCCTGACGAGGGAAATTGGATGTCATTGATAACGAGATCACATCATTAGGAGAATGATGTGATGGATAAGACCCAATCCTAAGCATAGCACAAGATCGTGTAGTTCGTTTGCTAGAGCTTTTCTAATGTCAAGTATCATTTCCTTGGACCATGAGATTGTGCAACTCCCGAATACCGTAGGAATGCATTGGGTGTATCAAATGTTACAACATAACTGGGTGACCATAAAGGTGCACTACAGGTATCTCTAAAAGTGTCTGTTGGGTTGGCACAAGTTGAGACTGGGATTTGTGACTTCGTGTGATGCAGAGGTATCTCTGGGACCACTCGGTAATGCATCATCATAATGAGCTCAATGTGACTAAGGAGTTAGACACAGGATCATGCATTACAGATTGAGTAAAGAGACTTGCCGGTAATGAGATTGAACAAGGTATGGGGATACCGATGATCGAATCTCGGGCAAGTAACATACCAATGGACAAAGGGAATTGTATACGGGATTGATTGAATCCCCGACATCATGGTTCATCCGATGAGATCATCTTGGAACATGTGGAAGCCAATATGAGTATCCAGATCCCGCTATTGGTTATTGGACGGAGAGGTATCTCGGCCATGTATGCATGGTTCCCGAACCGATAGGGTCTACACACTTAATGTTCGGTGACACTAGAGTTGTAATGGGAATAGTATGTTGTTACCGAAGGTTGTTCGGAGTCCCGGATGAGATCCTGGACGTGACTAGGAACTCTGAAATGGTCCGTAGGTGAAGATCGATATATTGGACGAAGGGTATTGGAGCCGGAAGTGTTCCGGGGGTACCGGGCTATGGCCGGCATGACTGAAAGGTGTTTTCGGGCCGCAACAAGTGTTGCAGGGCCTCATGGGCCAAGGGGAGGGGGCAAACCAGCCCAATAACGGGTTGTTCGCCCCCACACCCTTTCCCACGTTGCTTGGGGAGGTGGGGCGCCTCCACCTGGCTTGCGAGGCAAGCATCCTCCTGCTTGGCTTGGCGGGCAAGTCTCCCAATGGTTTCCCTAGGGAGATCCAATCTGCCTTAGCCGCTGCCCCCCTAGGGGAAACCATAGGGCGCCTCCTCCTGCCCCTTCCCCGTATATATAGTGAGGGAGAGAGAAGGCAGCCGCACCCTGACACGCCCTGGTGCTGCCCTTCCAATCCTTCCTACATCTCTTCCTCCTCCGTAGTGCTTGGCAAAGCCCTGGCGGAGAACCACGAGCTCCATCGCCACCATGCCGTCGTGCTGCTAGAGTTCTCCCTCAACTTCTCCTCTCCCCTTGCTGGATCAAGAAGGAGGATACATCCCCAGGTTGTACATGTGTTGAACGCGGAGGCACCGTCCGTTCGGCACTTGGATCGGATCTTCCATGTTTGAATCGCCGCGAGTACGAATCCATCAATCGCGTTCTTGTAATGCTTCCGCTTAGCGATCTTCAAGGGTATGAAGATGCACTCCCTCTCTCTCATTGCTAGCATCTCCTAGATTTATCTTTGTGACACGTAGGAATTTTTTTGAATTATTACTACGTTCCCCAACACTTAGCACGACGACTTCCCGACTATCTACTAAAACAAGTTTTGCCAGGCTCTGGCGAGGGAGGGGCAATGACGGCAGCGCGCCTTCGGCTCGCTTCAGTGCTTGTAGTCCTCACTAGGTGGACTACATATATGGATATAATTTTTGTAATTTCTGGGGTTCATCGTACTGCCATGATTGAAGATCAATATATTAAATGTTTTCTCGCAAAAAATAGAACTCATCTAGAACATATGTAAGCACGTAATATATTTGAGTACTGCAAGGTGAATTTGTCCGCATCGTTCTTTCTAAGGAAACTATTTTTAAATATTAAAGAGAAAATGGTTTAAAAAATTGACAGAAAAATCCCATCTTACAAGGCAACATAAACAAAGGACAACTTTCTTTCTCATGAGGAATGAATTATGGGAGTAGTTTACCATTTAAAGAAACAACAATAAATTAATTTTTTCAATATTGTACAACTATACCTAACATGAAGAAATCATAAAGACCTATGTAAAAGACTTCTCCTTTAGCTAGAATTAGAATCTATTGCAAACTTGCATAGAAAATATACAAAACTTGCACTCTTCTATACTGTGGAAAAATAACTATAAAGTGTTGCAACTTTAATAATAGTTATTATACAAAAATAAATTCATATTAAACTCTCAAACACCCAAATTTATAGTGTCACACAATTGCAACAACAATGATGCCGCATGCAAAAATATAAGGAGAATAAAATCCAATGACCAAAAAATCGACTAAGCAACAACTAAAGAACAAGAGCCAAAAAACATTAGAAAAAACGTTTTTTTCTTATTAATAAAGAAATATATATACTATAACAAAACCATATGTTGTCCTCAGGTAGAATGAATTAAGGGCGCTGATATTACCGTAGAAGAAGAAAGAAACCCCAAAACTACACAAATACTAATGTGTTTCTAAGATAGAATTACTTAAGGACTTTGGTATTACCCTAACAGAATAAAAAATATATTCAGAAACAACTTCAATCCTAAGGAACAATGCATTCACTAGTAGAAAAAGCCCCATTCATCCCAGTTCGTGAGGGCCATTTGTCCCGGTTGCCGAACTGGGACTAAAGGGTCGGTACTAAATCCCTATACCTTTAGTCCCGGTTCGCCCAGGAACCGGGACAGATGGGGCTCCACGTGGCCGCTGCTGCTTGCCTAGGCAGGAGGACCTTTTGTCCCGGTTGGTGCCACCAATCGGGACCAAAAGGCTTTCACGCATCAGCAGTTCAGAGGCTGGGTTTTTTAATTTTTTTTGGAACGGCGGGGGGAGGGGGGGTTGGGGGTTTCGGGGCTTTTGTAGGGTTAATTATATTGTGTTAGCTAGCTAATAGAGAGAAGTGTCCTTTCTTATCTCCGTGGTTGGTCGACGCTACGTACTATACGTATAGAGAGGACTCAACACGCTAGCTAGCTAGTAAGCAAATGAAGAAAACCATTAAGTACAGAAGATCGTCATGAACATATACACAGAGAGAAGTGATCGACCTCTCCTTCTCCGATAGATTGCTCGAACAACAAGTTTTCGTATATCTATCCGACGCTACTGGCTACATATATATATATATATAATATAAGATCTCTTACAAAATCCCCTAACATCTGAACTCAACTTCCACATGGTATTCTCCGTGTTTGTTGATGATGTGGTCAAGAAAGAATCCTGCCAATTCCTCTTCAATTGCTCGTATGCGATCTTTTGGTAGGAGTTCATCCCGCATCTACCACATCTAATTGGAAGAAGGGGGTCAATACATATATATGAATGAACTCAACACAAATGATGGTAATAAAATAAAATTGTGAATATTATTGCTTACGCACTTCATATTATTGTTTAGAGTAGCCCCGCTCACAGGTGGTGTGGCAGATGAACTCGCAACTGTAGTATCCACAGAAATCATTCCCGTGTTCCTACCACAACAACTTTATAAGAAATAGAGGTCAATCAAACTGATAAGCAAGCATGCTAAATCGTATTGATGAAACTAGCAAGAATCAATGGGAGATGCGCGGAACTAGCTAGTAGCTAGTACTTACTTTCGGGTGGTTAAACGCAGTTGCGCCGGCAGTCCCAGAGCTTGTGCGGTGAACTTTTTCCAAACCCTGCTACACAAAGAAAACAATTACTTGATACCAGGAAATAAAAAAAGTTGCCGATATGGTGCGATAATGATCGATTGAACTTACTTCTCGAGCATTTTAGTCATGGTAGCATACTCCTCCAGATTTTTTTGTTGGTCTATGACGGTTACTAGTCCCTGCTTAAGCTTAATCTCTAGCAGAATAAAGTGGAAGCTGCGCACGCATGCATAACTCATCAATTACATTACTATAACCTCGAGCAATAAGGCAAACCGAATATGCACAAGACAGTGACACTCACTTGTATTCGTAAGGAAAGAGTATTGTAGCATTGTTTTGATTTACAAGTAACATTCATAGCAAGTTGGCCTTGGGATCTTTGGGATCATGTTTAACATTCCATTCATCCATGAGATTTGTGTTAATGAACCCAATATCACCTACTTGCCTTTTCTTCAATTCAGCGATCTTCAGTCTGCATAATATAGTGAGGATAGTTCTATATACATGCAATTAAAGAGCTGAGCTATATATAGAGACTAAATTAATTACAGAGACGTAGTACTTACACACAGTAGCAAGTGATGATTGTTTTATCGAGGGCCTTTTGATTGAAAAACTGGAAGAACTCATATGGAACAGACAACAGATCAATTCCAACGAGGTTGTGCTCCTCATTAGCTATCAGCGTCAAAGTATTTTTTCCCAGACTTCCTGCACATGTCCATGTACCAATCATGGAATCTTCACATCATCGTTGTTAGGGAAGTAGCAGGTCTGGCGAGACGCTTCCCGTGCTGGAATCTTAATGTGTCCACCTCCATTGTTTCTGGGCAGCATCCTCGGAAGATTAGCGACGATATAGCTAGACACATTCAGCGGGGGGCACGATTGCTTCGCTTGTTCGCCGAGCTAGGGAATTTTTTCCCTTTTCTTCGTTCTTCTAGCCTTTGATCAGTGCGACTACTTCTTGACTGCTCCGCTTTCTTATATGTCATTTCAATGATGCGGTCATAGTTGGATTGTGGTGGAGGCGGTGGTGGTCGCTGAAGGGCATCCAAAGTACACTTCACTTTCACCTTATCTATCTTCTCCGCCGGAGGTGGATGTATCTTAGCTTTTACCGATTGAAAGAAGTCATTCACTTGGCCTTCGGAGATCTTCTGGTTTTCCTCATCGCTTCTCTCGTATGGTAACTTGTCTAGAGCCTTGAGAGATGATGGACCGTATTTGTATTGCCTCCCGCCACTGGTTGTACTGCTAGACGCCGGAGCAGCCTAAGCAGCTGTGGTTGTCTTCTTTCATTGCTTAAGAGGCGGAGCAGCCGAAGGCGGACTGCTACAATGCACCGGAGCGGACGAGACGGCGGCGTCTGTGTTTCGCCATCGCTTATGAAGCGGCGAAGGAGGAGGCCGAGTGCTCGGACGCGCCGGAGCATGCGGAGATGGAGCCGGAGTACTGCCGCCCTCACGCGCCGGTGTAGGAGGCGGAGTGCCCTGATCACTCGCCGGAGGAGGAGGAGGAGGCGGAGTGCCCAGCTAACTCGCCGGAGCCCTGAAGTTCAGAAGGTTGATGTCCTCCTTCTGCCATAGACATAGAGTCTTCAAGACCAACCTGAGTCTCTCCATCACTTGTAGCGTTCTCAAGCTGGAGCTCCTCAAATCCCTCTGTTATTTCGTCCACCATCACAACAACATAGCCTTGTGGAATCGGACGACGGTGAAAAGTTGCTCCGGGTGAAGGAGGGAACACAGAGCCGACAGACGCCTTGACTTTGAGGTTCTGCCATTGCGTCATAAGGTGGCACTGGTGTGAATCTGTGATCAAATCCACATGGTAGCTAGGACATGTCAAGTTAGGCTGCCGAAAGAGCTCGGTGGAAGCCACGCTGCTTCTTCGCTGAGATGGAGGGGTAGCTTCTTGGGCAGGATCTCGCAGCTGCTGGTTCTCAACATCTTGTTGTTCCTCTAGCTTTCACACCCTTGCCTTAAGCTCCTGTGGTTCGCTCTGCTCCAGTTTCCTCCTCCTCTCTTGGGTTTTGTAACCGCCTGCGTCGGGAAACTCAACCTTCCACGCAACGGAGCCTGGCATGACTCGAGTTCGTCCTGGGTGCTCAGGATTCCCGAGGGCCATTGTGAGCTCGTTGTTCCCTCTATCGGGAACGAACTTCCCTTCCTGCACTTCCTTTATTTCTCTCTGAAGCTTTGTGATGGCTGTTTTAAGTTGCCCTGGTTTAGGGTCCAAAGTTCCCCCAACCCCGAAGAACCAAGTCCTTGAATGGTATAGCCAGTGTAGTGTCTCTGGTTCGACCCCTTTAGCAATCAGGTCCTGCTCAGCCTTGTCCCACAATGGCCGGGCTCTGAGGTAGCCACCTGACCCCATGCGATGGTGATGCGCCTTCTTTGCAACATTTATCTTGTTAATCGCTGACATCTTCTTACTCCTCTCCGATGTCTTGTTGGCCACAAATGTGGGCCAGTGATCTCTTATCTTCTCAAATCGGCCGGTGAATTCTGGAGTCTTCCCTTTGTCAACATACATTGCTTTCAACTCATTCTTCCACCTCGTGAATAGATCTGCCATCTTCTTGAGAGCACATGACTTGATCAATGGCTTTATAACTGGATTCTCCTCTTCCGGTAGGGTGAAATTTACTTTCAGCGCTTTCCAAAGATCATCTTTCTATCTATCTTGGACAAAAGAAACTTGAAGCTCTTCCTTTGTAGGTTGATTCCATAGCTCAATGCTGATCGGGATCATGTCCATAACTAGAACCCCACACTGAGCAAAAAATGCTTCCTTGGTCCGGACGGGTTTAATTGGTTGGCCATGGCGCTTGATTTCTTTGATCATGAACCTTTCATCCATGCGTAACTTTTTCTTCGGGCCTCATTTCGTTACCGAAGTTTTGCTTGATCCGGAGGGCTATAAAAGAAGAAAGAAGAGTTAAATATATGTACATATCAAAACAATGAATGCATCAATTTGCTAGTCAGTGTAGGCTTAATTAATATTTATTTTTTCTGATGACCAAATGCCGGTGGAAGAAGGAGACCATGATGACGGCTCTGTTCGGTCACCGGAGCCGTCATAATGGTCTCCTTCTTGCACCGGCATTCGGTCATCAGAGCCATCATAATCATGTCCTTCCTCCTCCGTTGTGCGATAACCGTAGCCTCCTTCACCCTCTCCTTCCAGACCATTGGTTTCATTGAGATACGACATGACATCACCTCCAGCTGCGATTATGTCCCCCAACACTTGTTCTGCTTCCTCGTCTCGGTCGTGCTCCATAGTTTCTGCAAATATTACAACATGGCAATTATTATACAAACATGACAGATGGATATATTAGTAGCAAACATAGACCTAGCTAGCTAATCACAACAAGGAATTATATTAATTAGTGGCCTTGACGCTTCTCTAGGGTTTGGGGTGGCCTAGGCAACACTTCAAAGGGTTCGGGGTGGCCTCGACAACAACGCTCTTTTAACTTGGTAAATTTGGGTAGCCTCAGCAGCGCTTCTAGGGTTTGGGCCGGACCACCTCTCTCATGATTGTCCGACATTTGTTTAGTGTCAAAGGATTCAACAAAACCATGTCTTCATCATTAGGTGAAAGTAACATGTGCATGATGGTACAAAGCTCTCCAAAGTAATTTGGGAACGGAATCCCAGATAGGATAATTCACTTTTTGGTACAAAGTACAGCAAGAGCCTTCCGAATATCGCTATTTGGAAGGCCTTTGCTGAAATTTGAACCAAAAGGCAGATTATCCTATCCGGGACTCCGTTCCAGAATAACTTTGGAGAACTTCGTACCATCATGCCCTAGTTACTTCCGGCTAATGATGAAGCCATGGATTTCTTCAATACTTTGACACTAGGTAACCTCTCGACCCCTTGGTGATCCTCGACCCTCAAACCCTCGACCCCTCGACCCCTCGACGACCCTCGACCCTCAAACCCTCAGCCCCTCGACGACCCTCGAACCCTCGACCCTCGACCATAGAACCCTCAAACCTCGACCCCTAGAACCCTCGAACCCTCGACCC